>NC_079505.1:24363329-24663329 GCF_030052815.1 Hevea brasiliensis
AAATACAAAATTATATAAATTATTATTAAAAAATTATATATATTAGCACTTAAAATAAAATTACAATTAGCTAAAACTTTTATTATTAATAAAATTTTATAATATGATTATGAAAACATAAAATATAGAGAAATATATATTAAATTATATTATTAAAGTAAAATAATAAATATTCTATGTAAAGCGTGGGTAACATGAATTGTTTAAATTAAATTCCACAAAATTTGTATAATATTTTATGAACTAAAATACCCTTTTAAAAAATTTCTCCTACTCCATCTTTTGTTTAACCATATATCAATTCTACTCAAAATTAATTAAGGTGCCCATTTATGTCACACCAAGAAGCAAATGCATGTCTTGTTATTGTAGATAGTGCATCATAATTAATATAGGATAAATTTGTGTTGGATTAAGGAAAAAATTTAAAAGAAAATGAAAACCACAAATTAGCTTTCTATCTATTAACTATTAACACGTGCAAATAACTATATACGATATTTTATATTTTCTCTAATTTTTTAATATTTAAGTTTATTATGCACTTAATAATGACACTATTTATATTGTTATATAAATTTCTTATATTATAACGCATGTGAATTTATTTTATACTTATTATTATATTGTTAGTTTTATACTTATTATTATATTGTTAGTTGATTTATATCTTTATTAATTGCCATAAATTTATTATGTATAAGATTTTGTTTGCATTTTGTAGAAATTATAATTTTTTTAATTTTAATCTTAAAGGTAGTTTAAGAAATGAGTAAATATAAATTTCAATTATGAAATTATATCAAACACAAATTATGTTAATATTGAAAAAAATTTTTAACCAGGGGTCCAATAATTTTTATGAAAAACTCCTTTTTTTTTTTTCCTTTCTAATTTTCTTTTAATGTTTTTTTTTTCCTGAATTGGGAATGACTTAAAACTCATAAAAATAATTTTTGTGTATTAAAATAAATATTAAACGTTAAAAATAAAAATTTAGGATGTTGATCAGACTTTAAATACATCAATTAAATTTAAAATAATTAAAAATAATGAATTTTGATATGAAATCTCAAAAAAATTAAACGAAAATTAAATAGAAATTTCAAATATCAAATAGTTATTAAAAAATATTTTTTGAGAAGTTATAAAAACATTTTTTACTCATTAAATAAATAATTATAATATGGTAATAACTATTAAATGAAAATTAAAGTTTAGAATAATACAATCTAAGAAAAAGTATAAATTAAATAAAAATAAAATATTGTAAAAATAAATAAAATATTGCTACTATTATTTAATTACAACAAAGGAAAAAAAATTAAACAATATTGTTATTTAGATATAAAAATTTACAAGGTTAGAATTACAAATTTTTTATTATAATTATATTTTTTTACATGCGCATTTATCATTTAAAATTAATTTTACTATGTAAAATATAAATATAAATAAATAACCAAATAAATGTTATAAATGTAATTTAATTTATAAATAATCGTATAAAAATAACTAAAAGAATAATTTTAATGATATTTTATGTAAAAAATAAAATTAATTTTTGCATAGCAAGGATTCACTTCTCTTATTATACAAGCTACAATGCCTGTGAAATGGTGTGGGTATTTTTTTTATTAAAATTTTTACAATATTACTAATAAATGAAATTTTTTGTTACATGTATATATATTAAATGAATTTTTTTTATACACGTAAACTATATCTATATAAATTGTCTGGAAAAAAAAAATATAATGCTATGATTTTATAAATTAATAGGCTAAAATAATTTTGATAGAAAAAAAATTTGTCTCAATTCCTATAAATTTTGTTAGAAAGAAATTTCATAAATTTTGTCTCAATAATTTTGGTTTTTGATTTAAATCAAGAAATTAAAAAATTTAGTCCATAAATTTTAATTTTTAGACTAAATTAAACTGAATTTTATTAGCTAATTTAAATAAAAGGTTAAAAATATAAATTAAATTTTCACAATAAATATACAAGCTAAATTAAATATTTTATCAATAAAATGCAGATCCTAAAGTTATTAGGTCTTTATTGAGCAACAAGGAAGAACTCTGTAGGCTTTTGGAGCAGAATCCAAAATTGATGCAGATGCTTCAGGAAAGATTTGGCCAAAAATAGCATTATCTGCGGAATTCAATTTTGATCTCTTCAGAATACAGTACAAGCCGAATGCAAGATCACCCCATTGAGCTACCCTCAGAAATCTTGTATTCATGTTGTACTATATAATGGATATGTTCTTGATCTCTTACCCCCTTCAGAATACAGTCCAAGCCAAATGTAATTGAGTGAATTATTTGTTGTAGCATGTGTTTAAAAAAAAAGAAAAAAGGATTAATATAGTATTTATTATTTTAAAATAATAGATATTATATAATTTTATAATTAAAATAATTTAATTTAATTTAAAGAGATTTACATAAGTTAAAGTTTGCAAGAGCTAAAGTGAAAGTGAAAATTTTGTCTCATGGAAAATGACAAACTAAGAGAATGGAAAAACAATAGGAAAATTGAAGAGTCCAATTTTTAAAATTGGACCTAATTAAACCTCAATAAAATGGACTAACTTCAGAATGGATCTGGAAAAATCACCTCAATAATTTTATTATTTTAAAATTGGATCTACATAAGAGGTAGTAAATTGGAAACACCTCAATAATTTTTTATTGAGGATGGACCGTCAATTTTATTGACCTCTTGTTTTTGGGATTCTCCATTCCACTTCAGCTTTGTGTATATATATCCAAAGCTTAAGCGAATGAAGATCATCTCTCTTTGGGGCTCAGTAATATACCTACCACTGCACAACAACTTGTATAGTCAGTGCAGCAGCTTCAGCATCTGCTTGACAAGTTAAATGTGAGCAATAATCTCTATCCTCTTTCTTTATTTAATTTCTCTTGGAATTTCATTTCCTATTTTAACAAGTTAGGCATTTTGGCTCTCCCTCAATGTGTGTAACTACTCCTTTTATCTTTTCAGTTTAATGTGTCTTTCAATGGCTTATTCATTTTTCAGGTTGTAATTCATTCTTATAAGTATGAAGTTTTTCATTGATTAAAACAAAGATATGTATGAATTTTTAGTTGAAGTTGTTGATTAAATTAGTCCTAACATTTGCTTAAAATGATAAATAAATATGTATATGCTAAAACTCTCAAATTAATACTATAACACACTTTTTTAAAATTGAAAATTTTTGATTTGATATAACCCTACTAGATACAACCACTTGCATTTCATTTTGATTTGTGTAGAATTTAAAAAATTGATAAAATAAAGAGTTCAATCCAACATTGATTTAAAATTTGTATGATTTTATCTCTAAACTCATCTCTCATTTCTTTAAGTTAAATCAATCAACATAAATTTTAAAAAATAAATGAATATGAATTATTTGAAAAAAAAAAACATTTTAATCCAAATGACTAGTAAATCATATATTTTAAACCGTAACTCTACATCTAACATCTGGGCTTATTAAAAAATATTTGAAAAATTATTATTTAATTCTTTAATTTTGATAAAAATAATTTTATTGATAAATATTTTCCAATTAAGTTGACTATAAAAGTGAAAGAGAGAAAGAAAATAAAAAGTGGAAATTTTATTTTTGAGAGGGAGGGCAAAAGGTAATTTTGTTTTCTTTCTATAAATATTTAATTTTTTGGGCTCCAATCATTTTCCCAACACTAGTATTTTTCTTCCCATCTATTTTGATGCATGAGTTTTTCATGGATTAAGACAATGATATAAATGAGTTTTTTTAAGTTATTTATTAAATTCAATCCTAACATTTGCTTCAAATGACAATTATTCGACTAATTATTTTTTATTTTATCAATTAAAATGTTAATTGATAATTATTTTAATTTCAAATTAAAATGTTATTTTTATAAAAAATTACATTGAATTTTTAAATTAAAATTCGAATTAATCAGATTAATCTATATAAATTATCTTCATGTTAGAATCTTAGAAGTATAATATATAAATATAATTATATCAACACAAAAATTGAGATGAAAATAAGACTGGAGGCTTAATTCCTTCGAGCCACACTTCTCAAGTTCGATTTCCAATTTCAACATTTGTGTTCTCTTTTTATTTAACTTAACTAATCCTAGCTGTCCATTCCATTTCTGATAATCTTAGCCCTTGTAAGTCTTAGTATACCTAACCCTAGCCTCATCCTCACACGAGTGCTCATCTCCTCTAACTTTCTGCCGATTATGGATGTCTTCCCTGCATTCTCATTTCCATTTTTTTTTTTTCTCCAGCAAGCCCTTGTGGTCTCTTTTGATTTCTTCCCCATCTCTAGATTTCTTTGATTTAAAGCCTCTCTATTTTATATTACTTTTATTTTTTTTATTTATTTATGTAGCCCTTAGTATCTTTTCCATCAATCACCACTCTCCTCTCATCAGCTTGTCCTTTCTCTTCTCAGTGGCCAGTGGTCTCCTCTATGATTTTGGGAGATCATATGGCCCTAGTATCAGTAACAATTCTCCTTTTGCATGAGCAAGTCATAAGTGGCAAAGAGGACAACAGTTCTCCTCAGAGATTTTTGGAAGTTACTTTCCCTTATTAGCCTAGATGGAAGAAATTTTTATGTTTAAATCTATGCTACTTAATAGGTTTTATTAATTTGATAGGTTTGTAAATAATGATATTGTATTTTGGTATTTAGTTAAATACATTAGATTTGTTCCTTTTTTTTAGGCCTTTACTGCAATACATCAATTTTTTTTTTATGTGTTTGCTGTAAATCTATGCCTTGTGATGCTTGAACCTTGATGTTGAATGTGATAAATGTGTCGTGAACCTTGCTGTTGCTTGCTTTTGTTTTCCTTCAGAAGATACGAACTTTTCCCATTGCTTTTGTTTTCCTTCGGAAGATATGAACTTTTTCCATTGCTTTTGTTTATCTCTACATATTTACTCTTTGAACTAACTATTTTTAATAACCTCCTCCTCTCTCTTCTTTTCTATACATATAAATCAGGACACATGAGGAAATATTATCTATCCTTCAAATATTGTTTTCCCTTGGAGATCAGCTATCTTGGAAAATGAAGATGTTGGCGATCACTTTAATCAACTATGCAATAGCTATGGCAATTGAACATGAACTCCAAACTCATCCCAACTCAAATTATAAAACATGTGCTAAAAATATTAGTCTCCTATTGGGTTGCATGGCAATTGTGCTGTCGGCTTTGATTCATGTTCTCATCTATGGTGTGTTACTTCTAAGTTTATGGGTCTACTTGGTTACACGAGTAGCATGCAACCCATATCAAGACTTATATCTATTAGTAGGCGAAGATTTGCAACACTTAAAGGAGCTAGCTGAAGATGCAATCCAAAGGCTATTTGGTAGGCAGGAGTAAGCCATCAAACCAATTGTCCAGTTAAGTATGTCATTCTAATAAACTTATTTTGTCTTTACAGTTTTAGATCTCCCTATAAAATGTATGATTTTAGCAATAATTTTAAAGGTTTAAATGTGATAGTTTAGGCCATATTGATGTTTATGGAGTTATAGAAATAATATTTAGTTGTTGAATTTTGAAAGGGTGTTTATTGAAATTCTGAATTTATTTATATATCTATTGCATTTTTAAATCTCCCTCTCTCATTTTTAATTTTTGATGCAAAAGAGGATTTTGATTTATGTGTTGTTTGTAGAGAAAGAGATAGAGAGAGGGAGAGAATTTTTTATTAAATTTTTTTTAACAGCATTGAATTACAGTATTTGAGTTGTAAAAATAATAAAATTACTTATCCCCCTCATCACAGCAAAATACCCATCTCATTTCCAAGGTGTGTTTGAGAATAACATTGGCTATTGAATCTATACTCAAAACTCGTAAATCAAATTGTGTTAATCTTAGTCCCAAACTTTGGATGGTTTCTTCTAGGCTAAGGACCTGCATATTAAATGGGTAGCTTGGAACTCATACCAAGATCTTTACCATTTGCTACTCCAAGCATTTGATGAGCTGAAGATACTTTCATGAAGTTCATTTTAGTTAGTAAAAAATTAATAGTTTCAGTCATCTCCAGAGGGGCTCTCTGGCAATTGTGCAACTTGTTTGGATTCTTTTCCCATCTTTAGTGTGTTACTTTTGAGTTTATAGGTCTACATATTTATACGAGTAGCATGCAACTCATATCAAGACTTATGTCTATTACTAGGTGCAGCAATACAGCACTTAAAGAATCTAGCTGAAGATGCAATCCACAGATTGGATAGGCTAGCTACAGTTGTTAGATATGGCAGGAGTGAGTCACTAAATCAATTGTCTAATTAAGTATATCATTAAAGTAAATCAGTTTTATCTTTATAATTTTAGATGTCTCTACAAAATATTGCGGATTTTTTGATAGAGCGTTCATTATTTTCAATACTCAAAATAATAATAATAATAATAATAATAATAATAATAATAATAATAATAATAATAATAAAAGTACACATAGCAAGCTTGAGCTAGCAACAAAACAAAATGAGATAAAAAGTCAAAACAAAGCACACACTGGTCAAAGAGAAGGACCAAGTAATCAATGACAAGATAACAGCAAAGGAACAAAACTCAACACCAAAACTGAAAGACACGGTAGATGTATCTTAACTTCCTCAAGAAAACAAGTTGGCTTAGCCCACAAAAACAACAGCCAAGATGTGATTCTCCTGAGAAAAAAAAAATTACACTGGACCTTGAACAATTGAACCAGCAAGAAGCAAGAACACTTCGCGAAGAGAACTGGAACCCACAAAGCATGAGGACAATCAACCAATAGAACTCCTTAAGGCTCTAAAAACCAGAGAACATGAGTGAAAATGCGCAGAAACATTCAAGCTTGCCTCAAATCAGAACTAGATATTCCAACAGACATATCCCAACAAAGAAGAAATAGAGTAAATAAAATTGCGGAAACTTGAGGAAAAGAATCACCCCTCAACATACAGTAAAAAAAAAAAAAAAAAATCCACAACCAATTTTACTACTCCAACACCAATTAGAAGACTCAAATGTAACACGTTAATAACACCTCAAACAAGTCAGTTTCAAAAACCCCAAGAATCAAAATAATAATAATAATAAAGAGACCAGCAGCACCCAATGACAGAGCAAATCAAATTGCAGCATTAGAGCGATGAACCTGATAAGATTTAATCTGATTTAAGAAAAATAACAATGTCGCCTCGTCCGATTCAGAATTCGTCAAACCCAGTTCCTTTCCAATCCCCAACATAGTTGCTTCAGAATTTACATCCAAACCCGCATCATCTCGAGAAGTTTGGTCCTTTGCATGTCTAGGAATAACCCAACAGATGTCACTCTTGTCCAGTTGTTCAGTCAGACAATTTCCACATTCGGTTTGAGGGAGACATCAGTACAACTACTTCCACCTTCTCGATTGGTCCTACCCACTTTAATTTGTTTCTGTCCCTTCTTGCCTCCCCTGTTCAATTTGGGAGAGAAATCTAGCAAATCAAAGAGAAGCTTAGGCTTGCCCCATTGCTTGAGGATTCTAGAGGCTGAAGTTTTGAAAGGAAGCACACCCTAGTTTTTATCAGCTGAAATGGATGAGTTTTTGTCAATTGAAATGGATGTTGGTAAGAGAGGCTCGCCCGAAATTTCATGTCTAGATATTCTTCATGATTTGGGCTGTTATAAGGGATGAGATCCGAGTTTTGATTAGAAGCCCGTTATATTGTGAAAGCTCAATAGCCATGGGCTCCTTATTAGCAGCCCAACCATTACTCTGCAGCTCACAATCTTCCGAATTAAGGGGAGGTGGAAGAGAGAGTCTCATAATTGTTATGGTTCTCCAAAAGCTCAAGTGAGATATCCAGTAAGATACCAGCAGGGACCCCATCATGCTAGTTACAAATAGGATGAAGGCCATGTAGCAGCTCTCCACTCTTGGAAGCCTCAAAACAATCTCCCGTTAATAAAGAATCAGATGATTTGGCCTCACTCACTTGGTGACTCGGAATATCAGACTCGTTCTTCTTGAGTATTGCCATTGATGAAATCTGTTTCAGGGAATGAACTCTCGCTCGAGGAACTCACCATTGGTGACATATTAAAGGTGATGAGAGCTTCACTGCAATTGTCTTCAATAGCCATCATAGGAAATTTAGAGTTTCCCATATATATTCAGAGATGAGGTTGATATAAGCACTCTTGCAATATTTAGTCTATCCAAATGTTGTTCAGATATTTTAGAATCCCAGTGCTGCGGAAAGTTTTCTCTCTTTTAAATGACTCTCAAAAAGAAAATGTTTCAATTATGCAACAACATAAAATTACAGAATACAAAGACTTATATTGAGCCGGTTGGCAACCAAAAAACTAACAAGCAATGTGATTGTTAGAACAAATTAGTCTTAGAACTCTTCATCGACATTACCTGCATATAAATTTTGAGATCTCTTTATAACCTTTTAGATTATCTAATCTCAATAATTCTATTAAATATTTACAAGTTTTGGATATTGATGCAAATTTAATATCTAACAGAGTGGAATGACAAAAAAATGTCGATACAATACAACACCAATTAATTCAGAATTAAGATTTAGTTATTATTTATTTGTGTTTATAGTTTTGAGATTGTTCTTGAATTTGTCACACATTATTAGACTCCAACTCATTTTCTTTGTCATTAACTCTTCATAATCTCTTAAGTCTTTGTACTCTTATAGGGCTTGCATTTCTAACACTGATCAAAGTTATTTGAGCTCTTTCAAAGGACTAGGTCCAACCTATGAAAAATAAGTGTTGCCATTAGAAATTGCCTTGAAAACCTGGGAATTAGGGCTAGAGTTATAGCCTTACCAAATGCTTGTGTGGCTTTGGCTTATAACAGATGGGCTTATTAAAAATTATTGGAAAAATTCTTATTTAATTTTTCCATTTTAACAAATCTTACTATTTAGTTTTTAAAAATATATATATTAGTTTATTGTTATATTTTTGTTTCGTCCATTATTTAGTTCTTTTATCCAGTTTAAATCAAGTTTTTTGTCCGTCAATGTATTTAAAAGAAAGAAATTACTATTATGAGAATTAAATAGTTCAAAAACTTATAAAATAGAGTGAATATATAGTTGTATTTTCAAAATTACAAGGACTGAATAAAATTTAAACTAATACCTGAAATGACCAGAGGGACCAAAAAGTAAACAAAACAAAAATATAGAGCCTAATCCTAAAGACTATTGTATAAAATCTTTTTGGTAGAAGGAAGCTAATTGAAAATCCTATTGTCTATGTGCAATGTGGCTTCTTTTAATAATATATTGGTTTAACTTTGCTTTGAACCTTAAACTCTTAACTTTTTGCCATCATTGATTCAATAATAAGACCAGATTTAAAAACTGTATTTTAAATTAAAAATGTTTTTGTGGGTAGTGGGTTATGTGATGTGGGATTGTCAAACTTATAGATCTTATTTTATGCACCATAATCAAGATTATTATTTGATTAATTAATTTTTATATTTAGAAAATATTTGGACGTTAAAATTCAAATTCTTTTAGCTTAAAAAATTATATGAAATGGGCGTAAAGAATCAAGTATGATGCTTTTTTGTATTGGAAATAGAAAAAGGGGTGGGTTTAAACCTTTTGTTGTTCTGTTGCTCTCCATCATAAAATTTCTAGAAATAACTCCTAACAAATTATTTACACCTTTGAACTACTCTTAGATTTTAAAATTAAAAAGTGAATTATCACTCCATATGATTTTCTTCCATTCTTACCCACGTGAGATACTCGGAGCTTTGTTTAGTTTGTAGAATTAAATAACATGGAAATTAAATATTCTATAGATTAGCTATTAGTCACAAAATTTGTAATTCAGAAGAATATATATCCTATCCAATAACATTTTTTTTTTTAACAGCAGAAAGATAATAATTATTACATATTAAAAGTTTTGATAAAAATATTAAAAACAATGAAATAACTATTTCTTGATATTATTTCCATCTTTTCATATGTTATTTCATAAACCAAACAGAGCATAGCAAAATAACTTATCTACATATCCCACTAATGATCAGGCCTTGTATAGTAATATTAATGTTGTTAGCTGTTTTAGTAACTGTCAATTATTTTACCAGTTGTTAGTTATTAGATATTAGTGATTTAAAGCAAAAGTATTCAATTAAAATGACTGTTGAATTCGTTAGTAAATGTAAAAATAATGATATCATCTCATTGACTTTAGTCAAATTACTCACTCAACCTCTAAAATCTAGGAAGAGTAATTTCTCATGAATCACCCCCTTAACCTCTAAGAACTAGTATAAACACTATGCCACTGAACAATATATATAAGAGAAGAGTTAAAATACTAAATACCACCTTAGGCTGCAAATTAGGGGTCTGTAGTTTTCGATTCTAATTAAATTGAACTGAATTAATTCGAATTTTGTCTATTTTTTCATTATTGATTTTGATTTTGTTCATTTTTTTAAGAAGATTCAATTAATCGATTTGGTTTAATTTATTTGATCAAAAGATCCAACTAACTAAACCAACTAAAATTTAAAACCCATAAGGGAGCTTAAGCCTAAGTGTTAACCCATATATAGTTCCATGTTTGCCCAACCTCAATAGGCCTTGCCATGGTGTTAAGTCTCCATCTTCAGTTGAATCAGTTGTTCTACTCTATAGACTTCTATTTGCCTCCCTCACCCACCCTCGTCCTTCACTCTTAACTCTTTGTCTACATCCAGTTGCCTCATTCCGTCCTTGTCAGCTGTCTTACCGCTTCCCTCACACTCACTCTATCTGTCTCATCCTTGTCCCTCACTGTCTCTATCTGTCTCGTCAACACTTGGCCTCCTTCACCCACGCTCTCTATCTGTCTCACCCTTGTTTGCTTGCTCTATCTCACCCCTGCCCCTTGGTCTTTGTCTCGTCAACGTCGTCTAGTCTCCCTCCCTCTCTTGACGATTCCTTTGTCATTTGGTCTGAGTTTCAATGGATTGTGATTATTGGGTTTTGTTCAACTATTGACACTAAACAACAACGTTTTGTGATTTTTGGCTCGATTAAAAAAATGATGAATTAAACCGAATTGAACCAATTTGATTCAGTTTGATTCAATTCTACTATTGACTTTCATTTCATAAGATTTTGATACAGATGGTTTGGTTTGGAACCGAACATATCGATTGCACACCCCTATTTGCAATTATTTTGATTGTCTTCATCTTATAGTATCAACAATAAAACCAATGAGGAATTGAAATCCCTTGTATAAAACCAAGTACCAAGAACTTGATGTACTTGATATTCATTTACAAAGATGGGGGGATTGAGTACTTGAAGATCTTGCCTAAGTTTGTGAGTGCATGATTGTACTTGATACTGAACATGAAACTTGTGATTAAGGCATCAGGACACTCACATTTTAAGTTTATCATGAAGCAATTGGTGGAAATGATGCATAGCTTTCTCAACTGTGGGAGCATATCTACCGCTACAATATTCTGGAGATTCAAGACTACTCTGAACGCCTTCACAAAGCATAATATCCTCAATCTGCAAATCATGTATGAACCCTAAAGATCTGCAACATAGCTAGTAATTTTACAAGAAAGAACTGTAGTCTATCTGTACCTGTACTCTTTCACTATCTACTACTCCTTTCAATGAAAGCTTTGTCATCCTGAGGACACATATTAATATAGATATCATTAGAATGGGTTCCTGTTAATTACATTCATTAATTAATAACACGCATGTCAACAATTTGAGTATGTGTTATTGGTTAAAACTGTGACACCCCTTACCCGACTACAGTGTAGCCGAGCAAGTTATGCCACTCAGTGTGCCGAGCACTCTATTTTTATCTTAATTAATTTTTTTATCATAATTTTGAATATAACTTGTGAAATATAATTCATTTTAAGCCATTTATCGAAATTATTATTTCTTTGAGGTTCCGAAAATTTTAAAGAAAATCCGGCAGAATACCGGCTAAAAATGTAGAAAACAGTTCTTCGGAACCTGTGAAAAACACTTCCTATATTCATTTTCCATCATCTCAACTCTATTTATCAAATTCTCAACAATGTTCAATCTCAGTTCTCATTCATCCATCTCATATGATACCATGCATAATTCATATATAAACATTCACTTTTCCATTTACAACCACACTTTTCATTATTTACATGAATATCAAAATACATTACATAAGTTTCAAATACATATGAGAAAATAAAATCAATTACAAAATACCAAAATGACATCTAGCGTCCTACTAATGCACTGCAGACAGTGAGGTGACACAGACACTATGCGTAAGCGTGAACCGCTTACGAATCGTGGTCTCTGGGCCCTCTGTCCAATCTTGATACCTACGCGTTGCAGCGGCGCGCTAAGCATAAAGCTTAGTGGTGCAAATAATAAAATAGAAAGAAATAATATGCAAATAAAAATCATAATTTCTTAGCCATTGTGTTCATAAGAACTGAATAATTACCAACTTAATGTTTAGTCGAGGGCTAATTACGTTTTATGATATTAACTTCTTCATGCATTTTGTTTATTTATTTTCTTCCTGATCTTGAGTTTCTTTGTATTCTATCGTAATCATTCCTGATATTTGATTTTCGTATTTTCTTTAACAATCGTTCGATTCTGATTATACTTTTCCATGCCCAAGTAACCTATCTTTGAACAACCGGATCGATAACGTCGTTGGCACTGGACACCGCGGTGCCTCGGGCCGTCATACCATGGGACGCAGAACGTCAACCATGTATGCAGTCAGTATGGCTAAAAAGCCATGATATCACATAATCGGCATAAAAGCCATGAATACGAGCATAAAAGCCATGGATACGGGCATAAAGCCATGAATACAGGCATAAAGCCTTTCCTTTCGCAGTACTGCTAAAACAATACCCTATTGGCATGCCAATCTATCCAAACCAATCACATTAGGCCTACTAGGGCATTTTGCACTTTTAAGTTTCACAATTTTTGAATTTCAAGTTTTCATGTCACTATTCATTTCATTAGTCAACTAAAATGTTGACTTTTGCATAAACAATAGGTACATTGGTTTTAATACTCCCAACATACCACATTTTGTATTCAAAACTTGTTAGTTTTGGTCACTTTCTCAAAGTTTAGGTCATTTTGGCAAAATTGCCAATTTTTTGGTTTTGGTGTCACTATTCACCTCATTGGTCAACAAAAATATTGACTTTTAGAATAAAAATGTGTACATTGACTTTGGCACTCCCAACATACCACATTTGGTGTTTAAAACTTGTTGGCATTAAGTGTTAATACCATTTCCAAGCATTAAACCAAAGGAGCAGATTTTTCAGTTTTGGTGAGTCAACTTCACTGTTCCATTGGACACTGTTACTGTTGGAATTTGAAGAAATGTAAAACATGAAAGTTGTTCCTTATTTTGTCTAGTTGAATTTCCTTTTTTGAATCATTCCATTTGGAGTTTTGTAGCTCCAGATATGGCTCAAAAACCCAAGCTGTCCAGATATGCATTCTGCAGAAATTTACCATATCTACAGTGCATGAACAGTAACTTGAGTCACTTGGTTGAATGGGTTCTGGCCATAATTTGGGGTAGGTTCCTTCATGAAAGTTGTTTGTCTATGTCTTAACTTGTTGCTGTAAAAATTTCAGGTCAATTGACCAAATCTACAGTGAGTTATGGCCAAATGAACAGGTCATTTCTGCAGGGGCTGTTGCAGAGGATCCGGATTGGGGCCAAGTTTTGGTCCTCTTGCTTTGGTCTTTTGGGCATGGTTTCTTCAGCAAAAATGTGTCATTATAAGCCTAGTTTCATGTCCAATTGGCCAAACACCAATTGGACCAACACAGCCCAAGTTATGGCAGTGCAAGTGGACTGAATTTTCAGTCCCTCTGCTGCACTCATTGGGCAGCCTTCCATTTCAGTTTTGCCATGCATTAACTCACTTCAAATTATGATTAACTTGCCTTAAATGGTCACTAATTGACCACTAGAATGTACTTTAACAATTTCATAAGCCAAGCTAATTTTTACTCCCCAAAACCCTAGTTTTCATATTCATTTCATGCAACCTATACTTTATCAACCCATCCATCACATATATACATATCTCATACCATCTCTAGGCAAGTTTAATATCAATTAAACTCATCATACCCTTATACATCAAAGCTGCCGAAATTCATGCACACTCCCACAGATATGTTTTGTTCAATTTTTTCATCAATTTCTCATTCAATTTAACTTCCTAACAAAATTTAAGAAAGGAAGATAAGTATATGCACTAACCTTTTTGAAACCAACCTTGAGCTTGTTATTCTTCAAGATTTCTCCTAGAACCATAATAATCATAATCAATTATAACTTCACTTTCCTAAATTAAATATCCAATAAAAATTCAATAGCATTTCCCCTTAAATTGGACTAAACTCCCATCATAAATCTTAAATCCACAACCCATTAATACCCAATCTGGCAGCTTGTGCATTCAAATTTATATATAATGATCTAACCGTTAGATAAATCCCAAATTTATACCATATATTCAAGACATCCCTATACAATATCAGTAAAAATTTCAGCATCAAATCATCTCTATATCATGAGATATCAAAACATTCATTCAACCCTTCACAATCTGAATTTTTGCAGAAATCAGTCTTACTCAGACAGCTCATGCAAAACAATTTATATCTCATAAACCACAAGTCTAAAATTCACCAAATTTTAACACAGCAGCCTCAACATCCCAAATATCATTTGTACCAAATTTCATAATTTTATAAGCATCCTAACTATTTATTTTTCTCAAATTTCAGTAGCCAAAATTCAGAATTCAACCTACAGACAGCCTGTGTTCAACAATATGTTTCTCCAAATCCAACCGTTGAAAAATCACCAAATTTTTACCATAACTTCCACACATACATAGCTTAAACATATCCAAAAATCAGCCTTAGATGTTGAGCTAAACTCACCTGGACGGAAAAGAAATATGCTGCCCTGCTGAACCCCTATTTCTGCTACTTCTCCTTCTCCTTCTTCCTTTCTTTCTTTCTTTCTTTTCCTTTTCTCTCTCTTTCTCTCTTATTCCAGCCCGTATGAAGAAGGAAACTGCTGGTTCTTTTGTTTTTTTTATCTCATTTTAAGTTCATTTTATCTCTTTTTATTAGTTTTGTCAAGTGGTGATTGGGTGGGAGTAAGTGAGTGACATCATGTGATGTCATTATTTGCTTAATTTTTAATTTTTCTTTTCTTTTCTTTTCTATCACATTTCAATTTAATTTTTAGCAATATTTATTCATATTTAAGATCATAATAATTATTTACTTAACTGGACAAGTCGGCCAAAAATCACCTCTGAAGGTGAAATGACCAAAATGCCCTCCGTTTGGCTTAACGGGTCAAAATTGTCTGTACCGATTGAAAAATTTTTCTAAATATTTTCTTGGCATTCTAATGCCATAGGAACCTCAATGACCCTTCTCTGGAGTCCCAAAAATTATTTTATAATTTTTCCCCCGAGTCTAGGGCTCCTCGTTGCGAGAACCGCAACTTACCTCTGGTTACCCATCGCTTGGGCACCGGCTCTTTTGACTTAACTGTATTTTATTTCTAAAATTTTTACTAAATTTTTCTCATTAATATTTGAGTTAATTATGGTCCCTCACTTAAATTTAATTATTTTTCCGGACGTTCTAGCTGTCCGGACCGACACCGGTCACCGGAACAGTAGGATGTACGGAATTGCTACCGGGAGGATGTTACAAAAACCATGGCAACTACTCAGTTTAGCATCTATGAGACAGAGAGAGAGAGGGGCAGTCACAATATTTTTAGATCTTAAATATTACACAGTGCAGAATTAGTAAACTTGAGATGGTACCTTGTGATAAGCCTCAATAAAGTAGTCAAATATCACTTGGCATTTCCTGGGTCCGAGAAGCAGCAAAAGGTTAGTGTCCATCCAAGGCCCATATCTGTAAGACCTAGAAATGGTTCAAAGTACAAAAGAATGGGAATAACAAATAAATCAGTCATTATTATTACATCTTCCACCCAATTACGTACCTGTTAATCATGAAATTAGGATAAATGAACGCACATAAAGCTTTTGATCCAAGCCGAACAAAATCATCTTCACTTCTAGCTGAGCCACCTTCACATCTTTGGATACTGACCTTTTCGTATATCTATCTCAAAAAAAAGTAGTAATTTAGGTGGAGGACAACCGCACTTCCTATGAAATGTCAAAAAAAAAAATGATGCTTTTATGTAATAAATTGGGTTAATTTCATTAAAGGACATTTTTGTCCCTCAATTTCAATTTGTATAAGTAAAAAAGCTCAAAGTTTGATTTTGATTCAAGAAGATTGCTTCTACAAAATTTTTGTAGACATTTAGCTAAATTCTTTATGTGACGATAAAATATAATAGCTCTAAGCCTACAAAAATGTATTTGAAAAATTTTACTTGGTTATCATGTAAAAAAATATTATTTATATTTTATCAAAATCTAGCATTGATGATTTATCGAAATAAATTAAATTTGGGATTTTACTGATAATTGAAATTTAGTGAAAATGCTGAAATTGGAGACCATGAGCAAAAATCATGGCAGTCTTATAGATCTATCATAATCAAGTGCTACAATAGATAAAGCTAAAACAAAATGTTCAAGAATGACAAGGAAGCGCGAGAGGCATACTATGGTGGAGTAAGAATCAAGCTTCAAACCAGATGCCAAATCTTTATGTGCATATGGAACATGGTAGCCACCATCTAATTAGTTGTCGCAAAACATCTGAAAAGGAAGAAGGGGAATTAGCGGTCCATGAAATCAAGTCACACAATGCAATTAATGGATATTGGTTTGATGTCTTAAGTCTCTTGTAGAGTGAGCTCATTGCCAAGGATGATGAATATATGAATTAATTCACCGCGAGAAAACATACAGAGAACTGAAAGGGACCTCATTCACCTTGCATAAATGGGCTCCTGTCTAAAATTATTGCTATTAAAATCAAATGCCAAAATTCAGTAGTACACTTATATTGAAGCATCTTACCTTCCAGTTACATTCAATATTGTATACACATCTACAAACATAACTCAAAGAAAAATCAACTCCATTGGTTTTGATGTATCGTAACGACTACCAAGCCATTCATTTTCCACCATATTGCCATCAACTTCCTGATATGTTTAATTCTCTTTGCCCACATTGAGAAGAACAAATGGCCTCCAAGTGGCTACATTTAGTGGAACAAGCCCAAACTCCTATGCTCCAAGCAACAGAAATTAACTAAATTATCCATTGATCATTAATTTGCCATATATTAAAGGAAAATGATTACTACTCTAACATTTCAGCAAATATTTACATTGAAATTTTGCATTCCTGTTATTCTTGTTGTTTAAGAAGTTCTCCATCCAAACTATAAGTCCAAGCCTGCATAAAAAGATTGGATACACATTAAATCATGAACTAGCTTATTATAAGAATAGATGCTAAAATTCAGTATATTCATATGGCAAAGCAAACTCAATTCCTTCAGTTATGAATTCTATATATTTAAGTTATGGTTTAAGGGAGGAAATGAAATGAAAAGAATAGAAGATATTACCCATGGTAACTTCTTAAATCCTAGAGAGATGTAAGGTTGTAAACAGTCATATATCATGTGCTAGTGAATAATGTAAAGCTTGGCTGGAGGAAAAGAAAATGTACGATAGAAAATAGACCAAGAAAAAAACAATACCACGATGTACGACTAACATTGCTCCCACCATCGATGATGTAGCACTTGAGGTTAGAATTCATCAATCCAATTCAACTAAATAAGCAACATTAGAAAATTTAGCAACCAAACTGTGTTTCAAAATCTAGGTGCCACTGCTATGCTAACAAACCATGGTCAACTATAAAAGTTCCAACCTTGTCCACCTTTGAAGTGGACTGATTTAAGCATTGTCTACTGTCTTCTTGTTGGCTCAGAGAAGGAACGCCTAACCCGCCACTAATCACTTAATGAATCACGAGCAATTATTTTGGTTTATATCCATCACACAAAAATTTCCCAATCTAAGACGAACCACGATGTTTTGGCAACAATCAAGGATGAATATATATACATACACAATATACATGCATACATATACATATATGACATGTCCCAAACCTTGTCCACCTGATGCATCTCTCCATAATATGAGGCCTTGTAACCCATGTATCCAGATCATTAAACTTTGATCATCATTTACCTATGATATGAATTTGCCATATCCTCTTTATTAACAATGTGGTGAATCACAAAGCACTATTGCAAGAGATATATATAGCTGAACCTATACTATTCTTTGTTTATGACCAAGATTAAAATAATGCAAGAAAAGGGGCTGAGGGAATTCCAAAATGTTTGCATGAAGCAGCGCAGATAAACTCACATGGTAAGGGCATACAAAGCAAGACTTTTTCCTACTTCCCGATGCAAGAAGAGAGCCATGATGGCGGCACACATTGTGAAACGCATGAACCTTGCCATCATCATCTCGACACACAAGAAATTCTACATTTCCGAATCTGCCAGAGTTAATCCTCCATTAGGTTCTCAGAAAAAGGGGAAAAAGATTGGTTGAAATGTAGACAAATGGAAGTCATATTCAAGCATTTCCCTTTCTTCTTCTAAGAACCCAATGGAGCCCAAATGATTAGCAACATTTAAATGATAGCATACTGAAAGAAAGCAAGAACAACAAAAAATAAAAAGAACCAAATTTTCTACCAATATAAATGTACCTTACTGTGAAAAAGCCACGAGGATCCTTTATCTGTTCAGTGTATCCTGAAACTCAACATACAACCCAAAATTGGTAAATAAGATTCTACTTCTCCTGTGTTACGATATGTTTGATGTATGCTAATCGCTAGGAGTTGAAGCCTCCACTTTATGCATAATGAAAATACAAGGCAAACCCAATTATGCTCTGAATTCAATATTTCAATTTAGTCTTAAATTGCCGTATTTGATAAAATCATACCAAATTAACATATTTCTTGTGTTATTAACTATTCTAAGCAACTTGAGACTCTTTTTTTTTTTTTAAAAAAAAGAACTAACCAACAGCTTGCCATCCTCCATAGAAAACACGATGGAGCTCATAATCGTAAAATGAAGGGTCGGTGTACCAGGATCTGGGTGGAGTCAGGGCTTTCTCTATCGGAATACGAGGGTCAAATTCATCGACGAGTTTCTGACAATGAGTATGGAGAGAGCTTGGATTGTGAAGAACGCAGCATGAGACCTTGAAGGGCCGATTTTGAGCAAGAAATGGAGTATGATTTTTAGGTTGAAGCCTGCAACTGGTGATGAGCTTCAAAGGGATCACTGCGGTGGCAATGGCCATTGTCTTCGCTACGACGGTTGCTTCAAAGTAATCGACATCGACATTCCAGGGTACTCTTGTGTCCTTCTGTTCTTGTTTTGGCGTTCCTCTGCCTGCCGAAGAATCTCTCAGTTTTTTCCACTCTTTTACAATTTTTTTATTTAATTAGTTTTAATTAAAATTTAAAAATAATATTATTCAATCAAAATTTATTAATTTATCTTTAATTTTAATTGATTAAATTATTCTTATGTACAAGAGAAAGAAAAAAAAATTCTCCTTTTCATTTTTTTAAGTAAAAACAGCTGTAATTATTATAAAGTTTAATTATTTAATTATTATAAAGTTTAAAATTAAAAAAATTATTAAAAAATTAAAAAAAAAACATTTGACACTGTGCTAGAAGATTGAGAGAAAAAATATTTATAAATATATTGTAGTAGCTATTGTTAAACTACAAAATATTAAAAAAAAAAGAAAAATGATATTTGATATATATATATATACATATACATGTATATATACATATATATGTATATATACATATATATGTATATATACATATATATGTATATATACATGTATATATATATATTTATATAAACTAAAGCATATAAATAAGGTCACAAAATTATGTAAGGTATTATAAAAAATAATTTAAAATTTTATCATTTGTATACATATATATGTATATACATATATATGTATATATATACATGTATATATATATACATATATATATATAAACTAAAGCATATAAATGAGGTCACAAAATTATGTAAGGTATTATAAAAAATAATTTAAAATTTTATCATTTGTATACATATATACGTATATACATATATATGTATATATATACATGTATATATATACATATATATATAAACTAAAGCATATAAATGAGGTCACAAAATTATGTAAGGTATTATAAAAAATAATTTAAAATTTTATCATTTGTCATTTTTTTAGTATGGTTATCATTAACCTATTATTTAGATCATGGTAAGTCCTAGCTTCTTAATGTAAGTATGACTCACAAAATATTAAAACCAAAGCATATAAATAAGCTCACGAAACTATGTCACATATTTTAAAAAGTAATTTAAAATTTTATCATTTATCATTTTTTTAGTACAACTGTCATTAACCTATTATTTGGATCATGGTAAACCGTGACTTCTTAATGTAAGTATGATTCATAGTTGTGTTTGGGAAGAATGACAAGTCATGATCATAGTATTCCATGATTTTTTCATGGTTTAATTACAGGTTTGCCAAATTATTAAAACCACTAACTCAATGGATAAACATAGTTTTACTCATTTTTATTCTAATATTGCCCATATACAATTAATAAAAGTATCTCTTTGTCCCTTAAAATCCTATCTACCGACTATTACTCACTCATAAATTCCTATCTCAATCTCTTACTTCTCTTCTTTTTCACTACGAACTCTCAAATTTTTATCCTGATCTCTCGCCTCTCCTCTTTTTCATTTTTGTTTCCTTTCTGTTCGCCGACTGGATCTCCTCTTCTCCCAGTAATTTTTTTTCTTCTTTCCTTTTTAATTTTATTTTTGTATTATTTACCACAAAAAATGCTATTTTTTTAGCTGGTCTTCTTTTGCAATTATTTTTATTTTTTTTTCTTCTTTTTCTGTGATTGAGGTTTATAAAAAATTGTTGATATTTCAAAGAATCTGCTGCCTCACTCTCCTTTCCTCTTGAAGGTAATTCTAATAGATTATGGATCTTGTGCAATGTAATGCTGATCAAAGAAATTTCACTTTGTATATATATTATGCTTTTTTGTGTTATTATTTTGAAATTTTAATGTGGAAATTTGACTTGATACCCTTTTAACTTTGCTAACATTTTCTACTGGAATCAAAACATTAAAGTCTATGGGTTCCATTGCACACACTAGCTAGGAGCCTAGGATAAGCTTGTCTATCTTAATGAAGCATTTGTAGACAAAGAAATAATGAAAAGCTTTATTATAATACACGAAAGTTCCTGATTTGAGGCATCTATTATCTATAACTACTGAAAATTACAACATTTATTTTTGTGGCATTCCTAATTTGAATATTTCATTATTAGCAGATGGGGAATGATTAAATGTAACATGTTCATGAGTATGTGTGTTGGTGGTGTAACTGGGATGCCTTTGGGTTAAGGAAATTTGATTAGATGATTTAGGTCAATTTCCCATTGAATTATACTTATAAGAATCTATTCTCAATTTTAAATTTGAGTATGGAAACCAATTGGAGAAGGTATGCTTTAAAAACATGCCAAACCTTTCACTTAGAAAAAAGGTCACCTAGTAGTACCTACTCTCTATTAGAGTTTCAAATCAACAAATTGGTGAATTTGAATTTGGTTTTTTCTAGTTAGTTAAGTCTGTGTCTTATGAGTTTGTAGCATTTTGAGGAATCAAATTTCGATTTTGGACGGATAAGTTATTGACATTTTAGTTTAGTCTATCTTGCTTCACCTGAGTTTGTCACATAGTCTGCCTTTCCACCTATTTTATCATAGTAAATCTACTGAATTAGGTCTAATGATCTTCATGAGAGTTATAGAAAATTCTGTCATCTTTCTAGATTGTTATCATAGGCTTAAATCTAATGAACAGATTGTGAGTTATCACTTAAAAACAGAATCTAGTTCTGTCAACTTTGCTCATTCTGAGTTTTGTCTTCAGACCAAATTTCATCTAGCTTAATGAAATAATCAACCTTAGGTGTCTTCATAAAAGTTGTAGTGCTATTGATAAGGTTTCTAGAAATGTAAAGAACATTCATTTCTGAATTTCCTAGAGAGAATAAGCCTCAAATACCTACCCATGTGCAAGAAGAATTGATTTCTGCACTTTTATCTATAGTTTGGGCTAAATTTGATAGGCTTAACGAAAGAATAGAGCTGAGCTTTCTTTTTATGATCTGAAACCCAATGGGTGTGGAGTCTAGAAATACCATTTTGAGTTTTGTTTTTTGTTTCAACCACCGTCAACCACTTTTGGCATATTGAGTGCATGTTTTTTGTTTTTTAACTTTTTAAAATTTAAAACTATTTATAATTTTTTGTTTTGTGTTTTCTGAAATCTTTTTTTTTTTAAATTTATTAAGTTTCTCATATGACTGGAAAATAAATAAGAATATTTACATTTTTTAGAAATTAAAAAATAAATAAATTCTAAAATTAAAAGTAATATTAAGTATAACAATATATTGGTTTCTTTATATATTTTTAAAAATATTATTAAAAATAAAGATTAATGTAAAAAATAATGTATAAAAAAGGTTCATTATAAACCATTACTTTAATAAATTTACATAATATTTACTATTATAATTATTAAGTAAAATGAGCAAATTTAGAAAAGTTTAACTTATTTGAAAAAATAATTGTCCTATAATAGTGGAGGAGTGAGGTCAGGGAATAAAAGAAACTGAAATAGAAAACCAAATGTGGTTGTTTCCCATTTTGATTGCCAAGTTTTAAAAACAAACAAGAAAAAAAATAAAGAAAATATAAAATAAAAAGCTCAATAAAAAAAAATTTATTTTTTAGGATGAAAAATAAAAAACAAAAGTGAATCTGAATACACTTTACAAAAATTTGTCTGTGTTCTTATGTGGTAAGAGTGGAATTGCATTTTATTTGACATTAATTTCTTCTGTTTTATGATGATTCAAGGTCATCTGGGAATATTGCTTTTTGTGGTAATATGTTTTCAATTGTGGAAGTAATGGACATTGTTAAATAAGCCAAATCAAATCAAAATATTTAATTCGATTATTTTATAAATTCAATTTGATTCAATTTTTATAATAATATCAATAATTGAAAATTTTAATTTTTTTTATTCAATTTCAATTTTAAAAACTAACCAATCCCATGCAGACCCTAATTATATATGTTTGGTCTGCAAATACAAAGAAATGAATACTAAAGTGCATTTTCATATTTCATCAAAGAGCAACAATTCCATTCTCTCTGTCTCATTACCAAATATTAATAATAATAATAAATTTTAATCTAAAAATATATAAATTATTTTATGAAAACTCAAATTTAAATTTTAATAAAAAAACCATTTGAAAGAAATCTCACCAAATCTCCATTTACTGCGTTTTTCCTTGGCAATGGGTTTCTTACACGAAATCTCCTGTAAGTTGAATTTCAATCCTGATTTGTTTCCTCCAATTTTATAAGCTTCATGACCCGCGCTATGCTGCAGATAATTTTTTATATTTAGCATATTAATATAATTAATAAATAAATAAATATTTATATTAATAATTCATTTATTATATTTTATAAATAAAATTATTATCTATTAATAATTATTAACTTATAAAATTTTAATTATTTATTATATTGCATATTATTTTCATGTCTATAATTTAATTTAAGAACAATCATTATTAATAATATAGTATTTATTGTTTACGTATTATAATAACAAAATATGATTTAATAAAAAAATTAAAACTAAAAAAAAAGAAAGGCAAAAGTAAGATTGACATTTTACTGTTCATAAAAAATCAAACGTGCAACTCATTTAATCATATCATTTAGTGGCTGTTTAGTATTATATTTGAAAAACCTAAATTATTTTTTTATATAAAAATATATTTTAAATATTATTAAAAAAATAATTTAAAAATTTATTAAATTATTATTTAATACTATCTAATTAATATATTTAAAAAAATAATTTTCCCATTAATAATTTCAATAGCAATTTAAACACACTCTTATCTATATACAAGCTATATCATACTGACACAATGCTGCTGGTGTAATTTTTTTTATTAAAATTTTTATAATAATATTAATAAATAAACTTTTTATATGCATATATTTTAAATAAAATTATTATTTACAATTTATTACAAAATTTATTGAATTTTTTTATGTTCTACACATAAAGTATATTATATACGGTTTGACTAAAAAAATTATAGTACTATAATTTCTTAAATTAATAAATTAACAATTAAGAATAATGTTTTATAAAAAAAATATTTCTCAATTTTCATATTCATTGTAATCATATTGTGATTATACATATATTTGAAATATGAAATTAACTATGTAATATTACAACTATATTATTTTCTTAATGATTAAATTTTTTGAATTATAAGAAAACATTTAAATAATAATATTTTTATATAAATATTGAATTTAATTTAATTTAAAAAAATAAAAAGTAAAAGAAAAGAAATTAAAAAAATTATTGCCTTAGCACCGTTGAACCGTTCTCTTAATTAAGCGAGTCAAGTGTGCCTTAACTGATCCTTAGGGATCCCACTTTGATTATGAATAGGGTGTGTAAGTGATTTATGTATGAACAAAAACTCTGTTAAAATTACCATGATTTAAACAGATATTTATTTCTGTCACTAAGTCATTTATGTGTCTAATATCTACATAAAAAAAAATAAGTTAAATTATTTTAGCTTTTAATAAAAGTAAAAACAAATGTTAAGTGATGATGGTCTAAATATTCCATTTTAATTATTCAATCAATAGCTTATAGAGTTTTTGCAACTGTGATGACTAAAAGGACCAATTAAAAATAAGGCTGTTAACTTGGACATTTTTTTTTTGTGCTTTCTTGATCACACTGAACAAATCAACACAAAGCTGATTTCCTTATAGACATAAGGCCGTTAATCAAACCAAGCCGCTTGACACCATCTCTTTGATCTCATTGTAACTTATTCCATAGGCTAATAAAAAGATATGCAGGTAATTAACCAAAACAAAAGCAAACAATGACTCGAAGCCTATAAACATTAAAAAATACTTAAGCCACTGCAAACCAGCCTCAGCAGGTAGATTAAATTAAAATAAAAAAAACCATGCTCATTTCCAAAGAGCGTAGCTAGGAGTGACCAGATTTCAGTTTAAATCAAAAAATCGAACCGAATTGAGTCAGTTCGGTTCAATCAATTCTGTTTTAAAATATAATCAGTTCGGTTCAGTTTTAAATTATAAAAATTTCGGTTATTTCGGTTCGGTTTGGTTTTGAAGAGAAAAAAATCAGTTAAACCGAACTGAACTAAATAGTAATTTTATATATTCAAATCGAATCAAATTAGACCAAATCGATTTTTAAATTGATTTATTTTTATGGGGAATTTATGAATTATATTTAATTATATATATATTGTTTAATTTCATTGATTAATGTTTATTAGGTTCAAATCAAAGTCAAAATTAGACCAAATATTTATAAAAAAATATATTTAATTAGTATGTAATATATATTAAAATTATATGAATCTAAAAGTTTTAAATAATATATAATTATGTACAAAGCATAAAAAACAAATTATATAGGAGAAAAAACATTTAAATAGATAAATATATCTTATTTAAAAAATTAATAATTAACAGAATATATTAAGTTTGAATATAATTATAAAATTAATATGATTAATAGGATGCTTATAACTTATAATACTTATTTTTTTTTATTTTAAAATGATGTCTTATTAAAAATTTAAAAATGTTAATATATTCAACAACGGATAAAAAAAATTCATATGAATATATTTATAAAACATATTTAATTAGTATGTAATATATATTAAAATTATATGAATCTAAAAGTTTTAAATAATATATAATTATGTACAAAGCATAAAAACAAATTATATATGAGAAAAAACATTTAAAAAGATAAATATATCTTATTTAAAAAATTAATAATTAACAGAATATATTAAGTTTGAATATAATTATAAAATTAATATGATTAATAGGATGCTTATAACTTATAATACTTATTTTTTTTTATTTTAAAATGATGTATTATTAAAAATTTAAAAATGTTAATATCTATATATATAAAAAAATAATATTTTTTAATTTCTTTAATACTATAATGCTATCTTAACTTTCACATATATATATATATATATATAGCCTAACTATTTTTAACCCAAACTTAAAGCCTATAAATGTAGTCTAAGTTCGAGAAAATAAACGGATAGAGTCCAGCCATAAATTGGACTGCCCAACAAGGAGCCTTAACCCACCTGACTTATAAATCGATAAATCAATAATATGGGGAGCTCAGCTCACCCTCATAATCCTTAAAGCAAATAAATAATCAAATGAGAGCTTAGCTCCCTCATCTAGAGAAATGATCATCTCATGCATCCAAGCATATCCACATAAATAAGTTTACAACTCCATTAATTTAGTTATTACAAACCCAGATAAGATTAATACATCACTAATACATGCGGATTTCTAGAATTTAAAACAAAGAAAATAAAACACAAGTAAGATTTTCTGGTAAACTTGCAAGAAAGAAAACAGGTTATTCTCAAAAAATCTACCTGTTACCTCAGAAAAAATAGTTGAATAGGGGTGAGCGTTCGACTCATAGATTAAGATATTGATTTTAAATGCAATTTTTATAACTATCTAGAACTAATACATTTCCTGGATATGAAATACAGCATAGTCATATAGTATCAAACAATTCAAGTAATATTCGCACAAAAGATAATTGAGAGCACACATACACCTGTGTGTCACATTAATATATATATATATATATACATATGGGAGCTGATCCCATATACAGCTCTCTTAATTCCAATACCTCCCAGCGAGATCAATTCAAGCCGGACTTTCTCTTAATAATCTAAGTGTAGGGGTCAGCAAGATTAACTTAAAACCGTACTCATCCCGACTTATCCACATATAAGGATCGAGTCCCAGTGAGTCAAGCTCCAGCTGCGACTACTTGTCTTATCCATATCTACATTCACACCACGTGCACTCCAACACACACACTCAGCTCTAAATTACTTTAAGACGACATCCACAATAATTTTATTAATAAAATATGCAACACAAGAGCGTGCCTAGCATTTACTCTCTCTCTCTCTCTCTCTTTATCTATCTATATATATATATATATATATATATATATATATATATATATATATATATATATATATATATATATATATAAGTGAATGCATGAGCATGCCTTAAATATATAATAATATTGAAATTATAAATAAAATCAATATCTACTCATAGAACAATAGGAGATCACTGAGGAGACTGGGTAGAGAAAGAAGGCTGACTCGGATCATCTAAACAATAATATTCATAAATCTATTAGTATTAAATCAAAACAATAATTTAAAGAGTCAAAGACATCCTAAGTTTATGTCGAAAATTCGGCAGAGTTTTCCCCATACCTAGAACCTACTCAACCTGCAAAGTAACTCAAATAACACTTTCTAATTCAATGGCCTCAGGGCTACATCACAACAACATCATATTACCTCTCCTAGGGTCTCCAAACGAGCCAAAATTCAAATAACTACACAATTCAGCTATAAAGTTTAAAACTAACATTTTGCAAAAACCAACCAAACTAACCCAAAAAATTCTATAAATATGCCTCGCAGTCCTTAGCAATACTATTATACTATTGCAAAAGAAATTATAATTTACTGGCTACCCACAAATATTTTATGAATTTTATTCTGAACCTAGCATTACACAAAAATGGAAATTTAGAGTTCGGGTTCACTTGCATCAATTCTACCACCTGAAATGCGTTCGGAGCATCTGAAAAATGGTGAGGGTCAATTTACAGGTAGCTTGACCTAGGTCCCTTTCAGGGATCAAAACTGAAAATTTATCAACCTAATTGGTGTGAGGCTAATTGGGAATGAAACTAGACACAAAATGACACATTTTTCATTTAGGAATCATGCCCAGAATGTGACCATAACTTAGTGAACAATTTGGCCAAATCTGGATTGGGCAAACTGACCTCTGCAAAAATGACCAAATGAACAGTAGTTACATAAAAGACCATAACTTGGCCTAGGAAGGTCCAAATGACCTGAATTTTATACCGATAGAAAGCTGAGACATAGACCTACAACTTTCATGAAGAAAATAAACCCAAATTTTGACCATAACCTATTTGAAAAATCACTTGTAGTTAACCCACAAAAACTACTATTATCCAGTGAATGCCTAGAATTCTGGGTAAAACCAAATCCGGCCAGTCATATTCAAATGGCCATAACTAGGGCTACAAAACTCCAAATGGAGTGATTCAAAAAGGGAAATAAATTTAAGACAATACGGAACAACTTCTATGAAGAAAACTTAGCCAAATTTTCAGAGCAACATAACCAATGGAATAGTGCAATACAAGACACCAAAACTGAAAATTTAAAAAATTGTGCCTAAAAGACTTAAGTTTTGAGAAAACAACCAAAACCAATAAAATTGGTAACCAAAATGTGGTATGTGGGTATAATTGGATTTCCCATACCTATTAAGCATAAGAAAGTCAATATTTTAACTTGAATAGTGCCATGAATAGTAACCCCGACATGAAAATTTCCAAGAACATAAGTTTAAGTATATTGGGGCTAGAATTAAGCATATATGAATTTAATTATTGGATTTATTATGAGAGAAGATACTGAAACACTGTCAATTGTGTGTTTCAGCTGAAAAAAAAAAGACCCGAAAAGTCTAAGGGATTGAGTCAAGGCTTAGAGGCGACTCACGTCAAGTTTGTGCACAATAAATTTATGTAATTATTTTCTAAATGAAAAGTTGAATTGTTAAGCTTTATGAAATCGCTGTGTTGTTTATAAATTGTGTTGCCATTTTGTGACTGCAAAAATGACTTTGGAAATTATTTGGGATCTTTTTTAAATTATTTGAGTACTTTATTTTGAATTAATTTTGTGTTCACACTTAGCATGACAGTATCACATTATTCCTCCTCCATCTATGGGGTTGAGATCGTTTATTTTCCTCCCTCTCTAGCTTACCAGTTGAGGTTGTAGATCGAATGAGTACTCATTAGCTAGCTAACCACCTCCCTCATTGATTTCGATTAGTGGGGTTGTAGATTGCTTTGTCGTGGTGTACAACGCGGCATTGATCTAAAATTTTGTGTCATGACTTAAGTTGTGTATGAATTGGCAACACTGTGTTTATTAAATTATTTGACCAAAATTGTGCTATAATGAGTTTTGATAATTTGTGAAATGTGATTGTGAAATATTTAAATTGTGATTTATCAATGAATATTTATGTACTGTATTTCGAATTTTTATTGTGCACCACTGAGTATTTTTATACTCAGCGATAGCTTATTTTGCTGTCGCAAATAAGGCTAAGGAGAAAGTAGCAGAGTAAGCTGCTATTGAGATAGGAGACTACATTGACCTTTTTGATACGGGTATTTATTTATACCCTTGTAGTTATTTCGATGTAAATATTGTAATGTCATATGTATTAATGTAAAGTTGAGCAGTTGTACAGTAAATTGTAATATAGTATTTTGGATTTTTTTTTGTAAATTAAGATATATATTTGTAAATTAAATATTAAATGCAATGTGAATGAATTGATGAGATATTTTAAAATGACAAATTTTGATTGAATTGTGGACTTGAATTGCATTATGATGAACTAAGTTATTTTGGTAGTTGGAAGTTGTGAAAACAAATATTGGAAGAGCTTTTTAAAGGTTTTGAAGAACTGTTTTTTCAAAATACAGACGGCACTCTGCCGAAATTTTTACTAAATTATGGAAAAATTTAATGGACAAAAATTTTAACTAGTTTTGAAACTTCAATTAAATGTTTTAAATTCCTACCAAAATGCTCACCACTTCCAAAATGTAAGAAAATGGTTTTAAAATTCCTTATATTGTACTTAATGAGTTATCGGTAGGTGAAGTTTGGTAGTTCATTAGGTATTCTACGGGATCATGTCATGCCTTATAGAGGGGTAAGGTGTGATATGTTTTAGTGGTATCAGAGCATGGTTTTGCAATGAATTTTGACTATGTATGTGAATATTTCTTTGATAAGTACAACTGCTCAAGTGTTTTTAATTGATACATATGACATATTTACATCATGAATATGCCCTAACGGAGGTCAACCTCCTTGTGTTTGATCTCAGGAAGTAGGAAATTTCTGAAAACGGAATGGAAGAGGGAGATCATTCCGTGGAGCAATCTGTTGAGGCTGAGGTCCAAGGAGAAGCCCCAGCACTTCAGAATGTGAGTGGGTCAGCCACTCCAGCTCCTAGTCCAGCACCGCAGTTTCCTGCTCAGTTTGCACAATAGATGGCTGCATTTTTTCAACAAATGACAGGAAATGTGCCACCCCAAGTTCAGATGCAAGCACCTGCAGTACAACCACAGCCCCCAGCTCGACAATATGAAAAACTAATGAAATTTGGGACTACCGAGTTTAAGGGCAATGTGGATCCACTGGAGGCAGAACAGTGGCTAGAACGGATGGAAAGGGTATTCAAAAAATTATAGTGTGCCGAAGAATTAAAATTTGAATATTCAGTATCTCTTCTACAAGGGGATGCATATGAATGGTGGAAGACCATCCTCCACAGCTTGGTTGAGCCACCTGTGCTGATATGGACAGACTTCCTGAGGGAATTCAGGCATAAATGGGTTCCTGATACTTATGTAGATATGAAATTGCAAGAATTCTTGAGCCTGAGGCAAGGGACAAAACAATAGCAGAGTATGAGCGGGACTTTTCAAGGCTAAGTCACTATGCTGGAAGCTTAGTCTCCACCCCCAGAGACAGATGTAAGAGGTTTGAGGTTGGGTTGAGGCCTAGCTTAAGAATGCAAGTTGTGGGATTCAGACACCAGAATTTTTCTGAGCTGATTTCACAAGCCTTGGAACTGGAAAGGATAGAATCAGAAGGAGCGATGAAGAAGGGCACTCAAGAGAAAGAAAAGACTGAAAAGGCTACAGGCCAGGCTATTGAGAGTGGTTCTGGGAAGAGGAAATAGTTTGGGGGATCCAGCTCTCGCAGATCTAGCAGAGGCAGATTCTTTGGCCAAAGACCACCCTGATCTGGTCAGCAGACCCAGCAGGCATCTCAATGAGCTTTATCAGTCTGGCAGTGTGAGACTTGTGGTAGAACACATGGTGGGGTGTGTTTCAAGGCCACCGGTGCATGTTTCAACTATGGAGAGAGTGGACATTTTGCTAAGGATTGTACTACTTCACGCCGATCTGGACCTCCTGCCACATCTGAGGGATCAACCCAAGTCTCTACACCTAGAGGGTCACAGCCAACTGGTCGAGGTAGAGGCAGAGGTAGGGGTAGCATTCCTGAAAGTCAGAGTACTGTTAACCAGCCAGAACCAAGTGGTGCACCAGCTAGAGTTTATAACATGAGACAGAGAGAGGAGGCTGAAACATCAGATGTAGTAGCTGGTATTTTCTCTATCCTTGACCAAGATGCATATGTGTTGTTTGATCCTGGCTCCACACATTCATATGTCAGTGCTAGTGTGATGTGTTCTACTGCTATCTAGTGTGTACAAATGGACTATGATGTGCTAGTAACTAGTCCATTAGGTCAGGAGGTTAGAGTCAACAGAATCTATAAAGACTGTCCTTTGGTGACCCAAGGACATGTTTTTCTGTCAGATTTGATTGAAATGCCCTTCAGAGATTATGATATCATCTTGGGCATGGATTGGTTAGCCAGGCATAATGCAATTATTGACTATAGACTGAAGACAGTCACTTTTGGTCTCCCTCTGTACAGTGATGTGGTAATACATGGGGAGAGGCAGTTACTGCTATCAAACATCATTTCGGCTGCACTAGCCAAAAGGATGATCAGAAAGGAGTGTGAAGTATACTTGGCACATGTGATAGACACCCAAGTGGGGAGTCCGACACTGAGAGACATCCCTACCGTATGTGACTTTCCAGATGTGTTTCCTGATGAATTGCCTGGATTACCTCCAGAAAGAGAGGTGTAGTTTGAAATTGATGTTATACCTAGTGTGGACCCAATCTCGATAACACCATATCGAATGGCACCAGCAGAATTGAAAGAGTTGAAAGTGCAGTTGCAAGAGCTACTTGATAAGGGCTTTATCCGCCCTAGTGTGTCACCTTAGGGAGCGCCAGTGTTGTTTGTTAAGAAGAAGGATGGCACTCTCCGCTTATGTATTGACTACCGACAGTTGAATAAGGTGACAATAAAGAACAGATACCCATTGCCCCGCATTGATGATTTGTTTGATCAGTTAAGGGGTGCAGCTGTGTTCTCCAAAATTAACTTGAGATCGGGTTATTATCAGCTGAAAGTACAAAAGTAGAGTATTCCTAAAACTGCCTTTAGAACCCGCTATGGCCGTTATGAGTTCTTGGTCATGCCATTCGGGTTAACTAATGCTCCGGCTGCTTTTCTGGATCTGATGAACACTATCTTTAGACCATACCTCGACCAGTTTGTAGTGGTATTCATAGATGATATATTGGTTTATTTGAGGAGTGCAAAGGAGTATGATAGACACCTGTGCATTGTACTGCAGACTTTGAGAAAGAAACAGCTATATGCAAAACTATCAAAATGTGAATTTTGGCTGAAGGAGATATCCTTTTTGGGGCATATAGTATCAGCAGAAGGTATTAAGGTAGATCCCAGCAAGATAGAAGCTGTCCTTAATTGGAAGCCACCCAGAAATATCGCAGAGATTCGCAATTTCCTGGGGTTAGCTAGATACTACCTCCGTTTTGTGAAAGGGTTCTCCATGTTGGCATCTCCACTGACCAAGCTGCTTAGGAAAGATGTGAAATTTCAGTGGATGGATAAATGCCAGCAGAGTTTTGATGAATTGAAGAGGTGTTTGACTGAGGCTCCAGTCCTGACTTTACCTACCCCGGATAAAGAATACACAGTATATAGTGATACTTCTCATAATGGGTTAGGTTGTGTACTGATGCAAGATCGGAATGTCATTGCATATGTATCACGCCAGCTGAAACCTCATGAGAGAAATTATCCGACACATGACTTGGAGCTAGCAGCTATTGTGTTCGCTCTTAAGATCTGGAGACACTATTTATATGGGGAGAAATATTACATTTACACAGATTATAAGAGTTTAAAGTATCTGGGTACTTAAAAGGAGTTGAATTTGAGACAGAGAAGATGGTTAGAGTTGATAAAAGACAATGATTGTCTGATAGAATATCAGCCAAGAAAAGCTAATATGGTGGCTGACGCCTTAAGTCGCAAGACTATGGCAAGTCTATGAGTTTCTGCTTTGTCTATGGTACATGAGTTGAGAGTATTGCTTGCCAGCTTAGAGATTAATAATGAGGGGCAGACAGCAGTTGCATGGCATGTACAGCCAGTGTTGATTGATCAGATCAGAATGGCTGCTCAGAATAATAAGAAATATCAGAAGCTGTTAGAAGAAGTCAGACAGGGCAAGAAACCAAAATTCTTAGTGAGAGATGACAGTCTATTGCTACAACAGGGCAGAATGTGCATTCTTAATGATGTTGACTTGAGACAGATCATTTTGAAGGAAGCACATGAATCTCCTTTTGCTATGCACCCTGGTGGCACAAAAATGTATAGAGGGCTGAAAGAGCACTACTGGTGGATGGGTATGAAAAGAGATGTGGCAGAATTTATTTTCAAATGCCTAACTTGTCAGCAAGTAAAGGCAGAGCATCAAGTACTAGCTGGTTTGTTACATCCACTACCAGTACCGGAATGGAAATGAGAGAGAATAACTATGGATTTTGTGATGGGACTTCCGAGGACACAGAAGAGTCATGATGCAGTATGGGTTATAGTTGACAGACTGACCAAGTCTGCTCATTTTTTGCCTGTCTGGATGGACTATAGTTTGAAAAGATTGGCCAAGTTGTACATTGATAAGATAGTAAGACTGCATGGAGTGCCAGTATCCATCGTATCATACAGAGATCCTCGGTTCACTTCTAGATTCTAGGGTAGTCTTTAGAGAGCCCTAGGAACTAGATTGAACTTCAGCATGACATTCCACCCACAGACAGATGGCCAGTCTGAGAGGGTAATTCAAATCTTGGAGGACATGCTACGGGCTTGTGTGATTGAGTTTGAGGGTAGTTGGGACACACATTTGCCTTTGACTGAGTTTGCTTATAACAACAACTACCAACCAAGCATTGGGATGCCTCCATATGAAGCTTTGTATGGCAGGAACTGTAGAACTCCCCTGTGTTGAGATGAAGTGGGTGAAAGAAAGATGATTGGGCCCGAAATTGTTCAGCAGACTGAGGAGAAAATTAGATTAATCAGAGATTGACTTAAGACTGCATCAGACCGTCAGAAGTCCTATATTGATCTGAAGAGAAGGGATATTGAATATGCAATGGGTGACAAAGTATTCCTCAAGGTTTTCCCTTAGAAGAGAATTATGAGATTCGGCAGAAAGGGAAAACTGAGTCCTCGTTTCATCAGGCCATATGAGGTTCTGGAAAGAGTGGGTCCTTTGGCATATTGTTTGGCATTACCTCCAAAGTTGGAGAAGATACATTATGTCTTCCATGTGTCCATGTTGAGGAGATATCGATCAGACCCATCTTACGTACTACCAGTGAAAGAAATTTAAGTGAATCCAGACCTCACATATGAAGAAGAACCCATAGAGATTCTGGCTTATGAGGTGAAGCAGCTACGGAACAAGCAGATACCACTAGTGAAAGTGTTGTGGAACCATCATTCGGGCCAGGAGGTTACTTGGGAACGAGAGAATGACATGAGGAAACAGCATCCATAGCTGTTTCGAGACTAATACCAGGTAAAATTTCGAGACGAAATTTATTTTAAGAGGGGGAAGAATTATAACACCCCTATTTGCATAGCCTGGTATATTTCACTATTCCGGTGACCGGTGTCGGTCTGGACAATTAAGAGAAGTAGAACCACGTCTAAGACACTTCGATAAGCCCTGAACACAAATAATTAATAATTGCCAAATACTTTAGTACAAAGAAGAAAAACAGAACACAAAAAGTTAAATGAGTCGGGAGTCACAGCGATGGGTGACCTTCTCGAGAATGACTGCAAAGTCAGTCTAAACTCAAATTCTGAACCATAAAATGTGATGCTGCGATCCTTAGGACCATTGCGAACACAGTGGAAAAGAGAAAATCATGAAAAAGAATTGTTAAGCAGGTCAAATAATTAGGTCAGGGATTCGAAAGAAATATCGAATAACTTGCAAACCAGATTGAACCAGCAAGGGGCAATTTGGTCAATTTACCCCTAGAGCTGACACCTGACCTAACTGTCCAATAAAATCGTAGAAACAAAAATTTTGGAATCGAGAATTAAATTAAAGAACTATTGAAAAATTAATGAAAATGAAAAAAGAAAAGAAAAAAGTTTTATTGCATCACCTTGATGACATCACAAATGATGTCAAAATAAAAATTTATTTTCCCCAATAATTGACCAAGTCAAAAAGCCATTTAAATACATAAAAACAAAAAGAAAAAAAGAAAAAAATTTCATTTCTTCCTCCCCCATTTCAGCCGACTCATCTCTCTCCTCTCTCTCTCTCATGTTTCCTCCATTGAAGCTAAAATTTAAAGCTTCACAAACCCTAGAAATCCCCCAAAAATTCTACTAAATTATGATTAAACTTTGTTTGGGCAACTAGAAGAGGAGATTGAAGAAGCAAGAAAGAAGAAAAAAGGAAGAAAATTAGTGATTGGAAAATCAAACAAAGGTTAGTATGTAAATTTGAATTCTTTTGTTAAATTTCTATGTTCTTAGTTAAGTTAACTTAGATTTTAACTTAAATCCAAACAAAAATAATTGTTGAGGGACCAAATATAAAATTTGTCCAGCTAGAGTTAGGGTTTGATATGAATGAGTTTGATGGTCTTGAATGGTTATTTGTAGTGAATTAAGTGTATAAATCATGAATATACACTTTAAATTTGCATTAAAGTTGAAATGTATGTAACTAGGGTTTAGAGATTGTGAAAAATTGAAAAAAAAATTGAGAATTGGCCAAATGATATTGTTGACCTTATTTGAGTTGAGAAATGGTCAATTGTGACCATATGTAGTGTGTATGAATTGTTGGAACTAAGTTCCAATTTTGATTGGTGAGGGTCAATCTGCAGACAGCTTGACCTAGGTCCATTTCAGGGATCAAAACTGAAAATTTACCAACCCAATTAGTGTGAGGCCAATTAGGAATGAAACTAGACACAAAATGGCACATTTTTCATTTAGGAATTATTCCCAGAAAGTGACCATAACTTAGTGAACAATTTGGCCAAATCCGGATTGGGTAAACTGACCTGTACAAAAATGACTAAATGAACAGTAGTTACGTAAAAGACCATAACTTCGTCTAGGAAAGTCCAAATGACCTGAATTTTATACCAATAGAAAGCTGAGACATAGACCTACAACTTTTATGAAGAAAACAAATCCAAATTTTGACCATAACCTATTTGAAAAACCACCTGCAGTTAACCCATAAAAACTACCATTATCAAGTGAATGCCCAGAATTATGGGTAAAACCAAATCTGGCCAGCTATGTTCAAATGGCCATAACTAGGGCTACAAAACTCCAAATGGAGTTATTCAAAAAGGAAAATAAAGTTAAGACAATAAGGAACAACTTCTATGAAGAAACTTAGCCAAATTTTCACAGCAACATGACCAATGGAACAGTGCAAAATAGGACACTAAAAATAAAAATTTGTGCCTAAAAGACTTAAGATTTGAGAAAACAACCAAAACCAACAAAATTGGTAACCAAAATGTGGTATGTGGGTATAATTAGATTTCCCATACCTTTTAAGCATAAGAAAGTCAATATTTTAACTTGAATAGTGCCATGAATAGTAATCCCGACATGAAAATTTCCAAGAACGTAAGTTTAAGCATATTGGGGCTAGAATTGAGCATATATGAATTTAATTATTGGATTTATTGTGAGACAATATACTGAAACACTGTCAATTGTGTGTTCCAGCTGAAAAAAAAAGACCTGAAAAGTCTAAGGGACTGAGTCAAGGCTTAGAGGCGACTCACGTTAGGTTTGTGCATAATAAATTTATGTAATTATTTTCTGAATGAAAAGTTGAATTGTTAAGCTTTATGAAATCGCTATGTTGTTTATAAATTGTGTTGCCATTTTGTGACTGCAAAAATGACTTTGGAAATTGTTTGGGATCTTTTCTAAATTATTTGAGTACTTTATTTTGAATTAATTTTGTGTTCACACTTAGCATGACAGTATCACATTATTCCTCCTCCATCTATGGGGTTGAGATCGTTTATTTTTCTCCCTCTCTGGCTTACTAGTTGAGGTTGTAGATCGGATGAGTACTCATTAGCTAACTAGTCACCTCCCTCATTGATTTCGATTAGTGAGGTTGTAGATTGCTTTGTTGTGGTGTACAACGCGGCATTGATTAGAAATTTTGTATCATGGCTTAAGTTGTGTATGAATTGGCAACACTGTGTTTATTAAATTATTTGACCAAAATTGTGCTATAATGAGTTTTGATAATTTGCGAAATGTGATTGTGAAATATTTAAATTGTGATTTATCAATGAATATTTTATGTACTGCATTTCGAATTTTTATTGTGCACCACTGAGTATTTTTGTACTCAGCGATAGCTTATTTTGCTGTTGCAGATGAGGATAAGGAGAAAGCAGCAGAGTAAGCTGCTATTGAGATAGAGGACTACATTGACATTTATGGTACGGGTATTTATTTATGCCCTTGTAGTTATTTCGATATAAATATTGTAATGTCATATGTATTAATGTAAAGTTAAGCAGTTGTACAGTAAATTGTAATATAGTATTTTGGATTTTCTTTTTGTAAATTAAGATATGTATTTGTAAATTAAATATTAAATGTGTAACAACCAAAAAAAATTAAATTAAAAAAAAAGGGGGAAAGGGGGATGGGACTTGGGGTGTGACAGTGGATTCCACTGTCACTGCCAGTTAAAAAAAAAAAATTAATTTTTCAAACCAAAAATTGGGAGGCCCCCCCCCCTCCCCCCAAAATTTCTCTCCTCTCCTCCCCTCTCTTCTTCTTCCTTCCTTCTCCGGTGACCGGCCGGCGACCTCCCAAGCGGCGGCAGCAGCCCAGAATCCGGCCAACAGTGGAGAGAGAGAGAGAAAGGTCCTAAACTTTGAATGCTCGTATCCGTCGATCCCGACGTCCGATTAGAGTGATTCCAGCGGCTATGGACTCCTAAGAGCGAGCCCTTTCAGATGAGACCAGTCTCGCCGAATTTGGCGGCCGTTTCCGGTGCTAGCAAGGAGAGAGAAAATCGGCTTTTTTTTTACTTTCCAACGAGATTTCCAAAGATCCGACCGTTGGATTGAAAATCCGAGACCACCTATGGACTGAGGTAGAGGAGAGGAACATGATGGTATGATCAAATCCGGCAAATGTCACTGGCGATCGGCCACCGTGCGCGGTGGTTCCTGCGGTGGCTCCGGTGGGCTTTGGAGATGATTCAACTTTCAAAGGCTTCCTCATAAATTTTTGGAATTTTTGAGACACAGATAAATTTCGAGTAAGATTATTTTCATTATTTCTCTGTATGTGGAGCATAAATGCAGTGTTTCTTAAACAGGAAAAATTAGAGAAAAATTCTAAGAAAAATATATGATGAAAGTAAAATTATTTGGAGATATTCTATGGTGTTTGTTGAATTTTTGAGTGATTGTAGAATATTTTTGAAAAATATAGATGGATTTTAGTTAGATTTTTAGCACATGGGCATATAAGATTATTTGAAATTATGATATTTAAAATTTTATATGATTGGTTGAAGCTTGAGGATGGAGGTTTAAATATGTGAATATTGAATTGGGTTGAATTAAGAATATGTTAGCTGTTGAAAACTTATGGAATTGAGTAATATTCTTGAATAAAATATTCATGGGTGATTAGAAAATTTCCATTACTTTTGCGATAGCTTTATAACTTTATTGAGGACTGCGAAGCGAAATTTTAGAATTTTTAGAGCTTGTTTGAGTGGATTTTTGCAAAATGTCAATTATAGGGACTAAAACGTAATTTTTAAGATTTTGAGTATTGCTTGGTTTGGAGGGCCCAGGAGGGGCCATATAATGATGATGAGATATGGGTTGAGTTTAGAAGTGCTATTTGAACCATTTTTGGCAGGTTGGGTAGGTCCCAGGTATAGGAGAAACTCTGCCAGATGTTCGGCATGAATTAGGCTGTCTGTTACCTCTTTAAAGTTTTATTTTGACTTAGTACTAATAAATTTATAATTTAATTATTAGGTGATCGATGTCAGCTATTTTCCTCCATCCAGCAGCCACAATAGTCCTCGGTGTACTGTGAGTAAAATATTAATTTTAATTATAATTTCGATATTATTATATGTTCAAGCATGTCCATGCATCACTTATAAATATGTATTTATGTAGTTAAATACTAGGCACGTTTTATGTTGCATTCATAATTGGTAAAGTGCCATGGATGTTGTTGTGATAATTTGGAACAGTGTGCATGAGTTGGCGTGCGTGTGGTATGGTGTTGGCTATGGACAGGATGGGTAGACACGGCTTGAGATCTTCGCTAGGACCCGGTCCTTCGGGGTAGACACGACTTGAGTTCTTCGCTGGGACCCCGATTTGATTTATTAAGCGAAAGTCCGACTTGAGTTCTTCGCTGGCACAGGTTGGATTAATAGGGCTGTATAGGGGATCAGTTCCCATATATGTATTGTTTGACATTATCGGGTGTGTGAGTGCTCCAAATTACCTTTTTGTTGTTATGATATAAAAATTATGACGATGTTGCATTTCACTTCACAGGGTGCATTAGCTTTAGATAGCTATAGAGATTATGGTTAAAATTGATATTTTACTCTCTGAGTTGAACGCTCACTCCTGTTCACCATATTTTTCCAGGCTACAGGAGGAGACCTTTTTCAGAATAACCTGTCCCTTTCCTCGCAGGTTATGAAAAGATTACTTAATTGTATTATTATTCTCTAAATTTGTAATTTAGGACTCCGCATGTACTAGTAGTAGCATTAATCCTGTCAGGGACTGCATGAACTTAAGTTTTTGTATTAATAAATGAAAATTTTTATGAGTTTTAAATAATTTGTAAATGATGTAACAAGGTTGAGCTGAGCTCCCCTAATTTTAGTTTTTGATAATTACTAGGCTAAGTTGGCCTAAAATAAAATTATAACAGTTTAATTTAAATTATTTTATATGCATATTGAGCCTAAATTGTGGGCCTAGTCATGGGTTGAGGAATAGTTAGACTTACTACGGGCCTCGGGGGCTGTAGGCTGGCCTAGGTCCTAGTGCCGGTCCGGCCCATAGGTTGGGTCGTGACAAAATGCAATGTGAATGAATTGATGAGATATTTTGAAATGAAAAATTTTAATTGAATTGTGGACTTGAATTTCATTATAATGAACTAAATTATTTTGGTGGTTGGAAGTTGTGAAAACAAATATTGAAAGTGTTTTTTACAGGTTTTTCAAGAACTGTTTTCTCAAAATACAGACGGCACTCTGCCGAAATTTTTACTAAATTGTGAAAAAATAAAAATGGACAAAAATTTAAACTAGTTTTGAAACTTTAATTAAATGTTTTAAATTCCTACCAAAATGCTCACCACTTCCAAAATGTAAAAAAATGGTTTTAAAATCCCTTATAGTGTACTTAATGAGTTATAGGTAGGTGAAGTTCGGTAGTTCATTAGGTATTCTATGGGATCATGTCATGCCTTATAGAGGAGTAAGGTGTGACACGATCGGTCCGATTTGATCGGATGTGATTCAGCCAGTTCGATTCTAGGTATTCAAAATTAGATTTTTGCTTTACCCTAAACGCAAAACGAGGCCCAAAATTTCAAAAAAATTATAAAAAGTTTAAAAAAATTTTTAGAGTCCAAATATATTTTTAGATTTACCATGTGGTCTTTAAATTAATTTTTAAAAATCATTAAAATTTATTATCTCGAAAAATAAAAATCCGATTTTGAAAACCTAAAAAATTCAAATTAAATACTGTAATATTTAATACATTAAAATATCATAATTTATACATAAAATAATTATTTAAAAATTAGGGGTGTTACAATATATATATATATATATATATATATATATATATATATATATATATATATATATATATATATTATTTACATAAGATTTATAAATTCAATTTTAATTAGAATTAATTCATATATTAATGTAATAATTAAAAATTTTAGAAATATATCTATAATTAAGAAAAATATAAGTATATTTTATATGAAATATTTTTTAATTAACTTATAAGAAATTAAATTAAATAAAAATTTTAAAATTATTAATAAAAGAATTCATACGTTTGGCTGACAAAAATTAATTTTTTTTATTATTCTTTTAAGTAAATTTAAATAATTATATTAAAATAATTTTATATAAATAATTATAAGATAGAGATAAAAATTTATTAGGATTCATTAAAAATTTATTTATATAAATAAAATACCTTCCTATTTTTGTAAATAATATAAATCATAAAAATATTTTTATAAAATTTTATTTAAAATTATATTATAATAAAAAATTAATTAAGTAGACTTTAAATACAAGTAGGACAAAGAATTTTAGATTTATATAAACTCTAAAATTATATAGACAATTAAATTTTAAGTTCTAACAATTTTAAATTTATATAAATTTTAAAATTAAATTAAATATTAAAAAATATAGTTATAAATACCATAAATAATGAAGGATAATTTTATCAAAGCTAATTTCTCTTCCCCCTCTTCTCATATTTATGTATTACATAGATATAGATTGATATATTAAATAATTTTAGTTTTTTTTTTTTAATTTTAACAAACTTCAAGTTGATAAAAAAAATAAATGAATAATATATCCAATATTATTATCTTAATTTTATTATCTCTCTCTCTCCCCCTCTACTTATACTTTTAATTCACATATTTCTTATTATTTTATTTCAAATATAAAGAAAAAAATCAAATATTTAAACATAAAATATGAACAAATAATATAACTAAAATAAATATAATTTTTAAAATAATAAAGAAATTAAATAAAATAATATTTTTATCAATTTGAGTGTAGCTACTACAATTGACATAAAAATAAAAAGAATGAGTAATATTAATAATGTAGGTAAATATTTAAATTACTTTTGTCAATTAAATAATTCAATTTTGCTAATTATTAAAATTAAAACTAATGTAAAAATTTAATATTAAACTGATAAAATTAAAAGGTTTGGCTAAAATTAGAAATCTTATAAAGGTTTTGAATTTTTTTTTTAGTCATTTAACCATGAAATGAATGAGAATCACTTATTAAAGTAACTTAACATACCTTTAGCCATACCAACAATCCATATACCCATCCTTAAAAAATGCAAAGAATTTAATGCTTATCCAAACTTTCACCGCTTAGCCATCAAGTCAAATATCATCCAAAATTCCCAAACCAACCAATCAAAAGAGAGAGTCATGATCAAAAGGAATTCTAGAACAATCAATAGACAAAGTGTCTCTATATAGAATGATGGAATTAAATGAATGAATAGATAATTTTCCAATCCCATAGGCAAATTCCCTACTCCTATCTCCACTAATGTAGCAAGTACTATCAAGAGATCAAAGGTCTTTTTAGGGATGTAATGGGGCCATGGGGTTCAAAATGAGGCTAAGAAGAAAAAGGGGAAAAAGGATTCAAAGCATGAGAATATTTTCAATCTTGAAAACATAAGGTACATTTCTTATTTTATTATTTTTTTTCTTTTTCTCTCTCTCTTTTATATATATATATATATGGAGGAGAGAAATACACAATGAGAATTGTCAAGTGCTAGCATATTTTACAAAACACATAAAAATGGAGGGACACTTTGATACTTTAAACTTGTATCTTGCATTTTTCTCTTGATGATTGTCCCTAAAAATGCCACCCCCAAACTCATTTCCTTTAATTACTTTGGGTGGATTTCTTTCAATTTGAATGACAATAGTGAAAAGCACATATACTAGCACTTTTACAAGATGACAAGCATTTCTTCTCCCTTTTATTGTATTTTTTTCTTTCTCTCTTTTTTTTTTTTTTAATATCAGAGTATAAAGTGTACCTAATATTCAATTATCCTCATGAAAAGGGTTGGAGTGTTTGGTTCATTGGCTAGGTAGCAATAAGGGTTTCAAGAAAAATTAGGAATAAAAAGGCTCAAAGGGGTTTGCAAGGGTTAATTTTAATTAGGAAAAAGGCCAAAGGTTTAAAATGAGAAGGTTTAAATCAAAGAATGCCTAATCATCTCTCTTTTCAAGTATAAGCTGGTATTTCGCCTTGAAAGGTTTAGAAAATTTGTTCTAGGATTGGTGAGACATCATTTGACTACCTTATATCCAATAACTCCCTCTAAACACTTCCATCTCCAAATGACTAGTTGGGTGGCTTTTTGGCTAAGAAGATATAGGCAAGGGATAACACTTCAAAACTTTGCACCTCTTAGGAAACTTTCAATCCACAAACCCAACTAAAGGTAAGTCAAATCACTCTCATAGGCAACTTTTCAATACTTAAGGGATTTGGCAAAAGATTTTATTTCATGATGCATGATTCCTAAAAAATGAGCAATGCCTTAACTAAATGGAGAAAATCTATTTGTGTGCAATGTGTACAAACTAAGTGGTGTATAATGTGTGTGTAAATGTGTTATGTATATGTATATATGGATGTATATGTAAAATATTTACAATATATATGTAAATGGAATGGGATGAGATGTTCCTATACTCAAAATGTGAAAAATGCAGCAAAAATCAAAATGCACACCCCCAAACTCAAAATTGGACATTGTCCTCAATGTCTAAAGCAGTGCATTATCAAAACTCAAAGCAAAAGGAATGACCAAGAATAGTTAAATTTAAGAGCAAAAAGAAAGAGTTACTTGGTATAGAGCAGATGTGAATTCAAGAGATGATGGTGATGCATAAGAAGCTGCACAGGTTATGCAGAATAAAATGTTGTACAAAACAGGTGCATAAGGAGAGTGCATAAGCTGTGCAGTTCTGCATGAGTTGCATAAGGGACTGCACAGGTTATGCAGAATATTTGCATAAGGAGTTTGGAGGAGGAAAGAAGAAAGTGAAAGAGGTAAAGGGAAGTTAGGGCATCGGGCGGTGAAAAGAGGTGTGGGGAGGAAGAGTAATGCCGAGAAAAATGAACGTGGGGGGAGGCGTGAACAGGAACGACGGGAAGTGGGAGGTGGGAAAGTGGGTGCCGAAAGATTTTTTTGATTTGCACAGGACATGTGTAAAACTGCATAAGGGGAGAATGAGTGTGCATAAGTTATGCACTCTCTTATGCAGGTTTCAGCTGAAATTTGTAGTGAAAAAAGTCAGTTATGCAAAAGTGCATGTAACACCCCTATTTGTATAGCCTGGTAGATTTCACTGTTCCGGTGATTGGTGTCGGTCCGGACAAGTAAGGGGATTAGAACCATACTTAAGACAACTTGAGAAGCCATAAACACAAATAATTAGTAATGTTTAATTAGTTAACTATAAATAAGAAAAACAAAACATAAGAGGTTAAACGAGCCAAGAGTCACAGCGATGAGTGACCTCCTCGGGAACGACTGCGAAGTCGTTTTAAACTCAAATTTCAAACCGTAAAAAGTGACGCTGCGGTCCTTAGGACCCTTATGGACACAATGGAAAAGAGAAAATCATGAACAGGAACTGTTAAGCCAGTCAAATAATTAGGTCAGGGAGCCGGAAGAAATATTGGATTATTTGCAAACCGGGATGAACCGGCGAAGGGCAATTTGGTCAATTGACCCCGAGAGCTGACTCCTGACCTAACTGTCAAATAAAATCGGAGAAAAAAAAATTTTGGAATCGAGAATTAAATTAAAGAATTAAATAGAAGAAAGAAAAAAAAAAAGAGAAGTTAGAAAAGTCAAAGGTGATGACATCACGAATGATGTCATAAAAGATTAATTAAATTATTTTATTAATTAGGGAATTTTGGTCTTCAAAAAGGGATAAGATTAAAGGAAACAAAAGAAAAAAAAATTAGAAAAAAAGTCTTCTTCTTCCTTTGGTTGCCGCCCCATCCTTCCCCCATAAACCCTCCATGAAAATCCTTCATTAAGCCTACATCTAAGCTTAAATTCCTTCACCCAAACTACATAACTCCCTTAAATACCTCACTAGACCTTGCAATCTCAACTTAAGCACAAGAAAGAAAGAAGAAAAGGAGAGGAAAATTGAAGATTTAGAATCCAAAGCAAAGGTTAGTGTGCTAACTTTCAATTTTCTACTTCAAATGCATGTTTAGGTATTTAAGTGAGCTTAGAACTTGATTAAATGAAACAAATATGGGGAAGGACCATTGCTGAAATTTTGCCCTGGTTGAAGGGAGTATGAATTGCATGAATTAAATGAGTTAAAATAAGTTTAAAAGACTTAATTAGTTGAATGATGATAGTTTGGAATTTTGAATTTGTTAATGGCAACAAAGTAGTGAAATTAGGGTTTGAATGCTAGGGTTTGTGAACCAAATTTTAGAGAAATGCTTAAATGATGACTTTGGTCTATTATGAGATGAAAAATGGTCAATAATGACCAAAAGAGATGTGTGGGAATTATTGGAATGAAAACCAAATTCGTAGGTCAAATGGTCATGCTGCTGGCAGCATGACCAAACCTACTTTGAAGGACCAAAACTCAAATTTTACAAGTCCAATTGATATACCACCAATTGGGGATGAAAATAGACATAAAATAGCACAATTTTCATCAAGGAACCATGGCCAAAAACTGACTAAAACTTAGTGAACCAATTGACTAAAGTGAAATGAGAGCAGGCTGCCACTGCACAAATTGACCAAATGAACAATAATTGTTCATTTGGTCATAACTCGAGCTAAACAGGTCAAATTGACCTGAAATTTTTCCAGCAATTAGATAAGATATAGACCTAAAACTTTCATGAAGAACACAAACCCAAATTAGGCCATTAACCCATTCAAATTATTGAGCAAATTTGAGTTATCAAACCTGCAAAACTGCAGAATTGCCATTTGAGCAGTAATGTTTGAATGACTATAACTCTCTCTAGAAAACTCGGATTTAGGCAATTCTTGAACCGATGGAAACCTAAGACATAGTAGAACATTTCATATGAAGAAAGTTAGACCAAATTATGAACTTAACTTGATCAAAGGATCAAAAATCTGCCAGAACCAGAATACCAGTATGAACAGTGCACGTGAACAGTAATTGTATTTTGGCCATAACTTGAGCTACAAAACTCCGATTGAGGTGATCCAAAAATGAGAATATACTTAAGACGATAAGGAACATTTTCTATGAAGGAAGTTTTGTCAAATTCCAACAGTAGATTGACCAATGGAACAGTGCAACTTTAGAGCACCAAAACCGAAAATTGGCAATTTTGCCAAAATGACCTAAGCTTTGAGAAAATGACCAAAACCAACAAGTTTAATGACCAAAATGTGGTATGTGGGTGAAGTTGGAGTTCCCATACCTATTAAACCTTAGAAAGTCAACTATTTGACTTGAATAGTATAGTGAATAGTAACTCAAAACACAAAATTTAAAGAATGTCGAATTTAGCACGTTAGAGCTAAGTAATTGTGAAGCTAAATTTATTTTGGATTTATGTTAAGTTCTAGTACTGAAACATTGTAAAATTGTGTGTTTCAATTGAAAAGAATATCAGGAAGGAACCCGAGGAACCGAGTCGAGGCTAAGGGACGACTCGTTTGAGGTTTGTGCACAATAAACCCTATTTAAGCATTTTACCCTTGAAAAATTGATTTAGCATGCATTATGAATTTATGAACTTTTGTGTTGCCACCTTGTGATCAAATTGTAACTTTGGAAATTGATTTGATTTTTGTATGCAATATTTGAATGAAATGTTTGAAATGGATTTTTGATTCACACTTAGCATGACAGTTACTTATTATTCCTCCTCCATTTATGGGGTTGAGATCGTTTATTTTCCTCCCTCTCTGGCTTGCCAGTTGAGGTTGTAGATCGAATGAGTACTCATTAGCTAGCTAGCCACCTCCCTCATTGATTTTCATTAATGGGATTGAGATTGCTTTGTCGTGGTGTACAACGCGGCATTGATCGGAAATTTTGTGTCATGGCTTAAGTTGTGTATGACTTGGCAACACTGTGTTTATGAAATTGTTTGACTAAACTGTGTTTAATATATTATTTGACAAAATGGTGTTATTATGAACTTGGATATTTGTGAAATGTGATTGAGAAATATTTAAAGTATGTTTGGCAATGAATGATTTATTTATGGCATTTAAAATTTTTATTGTGCACCACTGAGTATTTTTATACTCAGCGATGGCTTATTTTGCTGTCGCAGATAAGAGCAAGGAAAAAGCAGCAGAGTGAGCTGCTACTGAGTTGAAGATCACATCAAGCTTTTGTACGGGTATTATTTTATACCCTCGTAGATAATTTTGATGTAAATATGAAAATGTTGTATATATCAATATATAAATTGTAATAATATTATTTTAGATTTTCTACGGTAATTTACTATTTGTACATATGAATTTACTACTTTATGTTTTGTAAATGTAGATATTAAATATTTTGAGATGAGAAATCTTGATTTGTATTGTGAAATTATTTGAAGTGCCTTGATTGAGTTGATTTGAGAATTATTGGTGGTTGGGAGTTGTGAAACCTTTTGGGAGTGTTTTTCTCAGGTAATTGAAGAACGGTTTCCTCCAAAAACAAACGGAACTCTGTCAAAATTTTTATAAAAATTGCGGCAAAATTTAAATGGACAAAATTTTTACTAGTATTTAAACTTTGAATAAATGGTTTTTAATTCCTACCAAAATGCTCACCACTTCCAAAATGTAAGAAAATTGTTTTAAAATCCCTTGTAGGGTACTTAATGAGTTATCGGTAGGTGAAGTTCGGTAGTTCATTAAGTATTCTGCGGGATCATGTTATGCCTTACGGAGGGGTAAGGTGTGACAGTGCATGACTTATGCGCTGCCTTATGCAAGTTTCGGTAGGCATTGGAAGTGTAGGAAATGTGGTCATGCAGAAGTGCATAAGCCGTGCACTCCCTTATGCAAGTCTCGGCAGAAAGTGGATTTCCAGAAAAGTTGGTCATGCGGAAGTGCATAACTTATGCACTCCCTTATGCAAGTTTCGACAGATTTTGGATTTCCAGAAAGTGTGGTTATGCGGAAGTGCATAACTTATGCACTCCCTTATGCAGATTTCGGCAGAAAGAGAAAATGCAGAAAAGTTGGTCATGCGGAAGTGCATAACTTATGCACTCCCTTATGCAAGTTTCGGCAGATTTTGGATTTCCAGAAAGTGTGGTTATGCGGAAGTGCATAACTTATGCACTCCCTTATGCAGATTTCGGCAGAAAGAGAAAATGCAGAAAAGTTGGTCATGCGGAAGTGCATAACTTATGCACTCCCTTATGCAAGTCTCGGCAGATTTTTGATTTCCAGAATTTGTGGTTATGCGGAAGTGCATAACTTATGCACTCCCTTATGCAGATTTCGACAGAAAGAGAAAACCAGAATTTGAAGTCATGCAAGAGTGCATAAGTTATGCACACACTTATGCAAGTTTCGGCAGAAGTGAAATTTGGCAAATATGAGGTTGTGCAGAATTGCATAAGCTATGCACATCCTTATGCAGATTGCAGCAAAGATAAAAAATGGCAAAAATTGTGGTTATGCAGGATTGCATAAGTTATGCAGTTACTTATGTACAATTCAATAAGATTGAGATTACAATTGAAAATGATTTGCAAGTGTGAAAAATACCCTAGAATGAAGAAATATAATTCTATGAAGCATAAATCATGAGAAATTATCACAAAAAACACATCAATATATACAAAATCCATCAAAATTGCATCATACAAGCTTATAGAAATGAGTTCTGCATAAGAGGCATTTGTGAATTATGCCATTTCAACTCAAATTCTGCAAATCAACATTTAGCACATTAAAACTCAATAAAATCTGCATAAAGTTGCATCTATCCACAAATGAGAATGGACTCTCCAAGTTATGCCAAGAAAATGCAGCATGTCCATCTTAAATCTCACAACCCAAATAAGCTCAAAACTACAAAAATGACCCACTTACCATCATATTAACATGATAAGCACAAATACTTAAAAGTTACACACCCAACCTCATAAAGAAACATATGCCATGTGCTGCAGACCCTTCCTTGCTGAAAATTTAATTTTTCTCCATAAACCAAGAAGCAAACCTTCCTCCATTGAAATACATCTACAAGGGATAAGATTCAACAATGTCAAAAGTTGAATTTGGGGAGATTTAAGATAAAAACAAAAGCAATGTAAATAAAAGTAAATCAACAAAAGCAAAATAAAAGAACTTGGGATGCCTCCCAAAAGCGCTAATTTATAGTCCTTATCTGGACTCTTTTCATGTTTCATGGTGGCTGAAATTGGAATTTATTGCCTCTGTTTCCAATAGGTGCTTCAATGAATCTATACTTCATTTTCTTTCCATCACATGAGAAGATCCTTGTTGCTTTGTCTAAAAATCTGACCATTTCTTTCTTGACAACCTTTGGTGCATCTTTCTCTTTGAGAGATGGTTGCTTGACCTCACTTTTCTCCATTTGCTCAAGTTGAAAGATTGGTGCCATATAACAAGGTGGATTACTCTTCAAATATTGTGCAAATACAGCCTCTTTTGGTTTTCATCATTGATAGTCCCTTCATGGACAAGACAACTTTCAAGAGAAGCCTTTGGATAGCTCTTTCTAAAGTGCTCTTTTGCTAACTCATCGACTATATCAATTCTCAAACAAGAGTCTACATCTTCATGTTGCTTCTTCTTGTCATTGCCAATATTGAAGACTAACTAATCCTCTCCGACTCTAAGAGTAAGCTTTTCACCTTTCACGTTAATCAAAGCACTAGCTGTAGCCAGGAAAGGCCTCCCCAAAATGATTGGCATATGAGAATCCTCTTCCATGTCCAAAATGACAAAGTCAACTGGGATGTAAAATTTTCCAACCTTCAATGGTATATTTTCCAAGATCCCTTCTGGATATTTAATTGATCTGTCTGCCAACTAAAGAGAAATGTGGGTTGGCTTAAGATCTCCCATGTTAAGCTTCTCATAGATGGAGAGGGGCATAAGGCTTACACTAGCCCCTAAATCACATAAAGCTTTTACAGAACATGATTCCCCAATGTGGCATGGAATTGAAAAACACCCTGGATCCTTGAGCTTTGGAGGAAGTTTCCTTTGGAGGATAGCCTTTGCATTCCTCGATTAAGGCTCTGATCTCATAATCTTCAAGTCTTCTTTTGTTTGAGAGAATTTCTTTCAAAAACTTAGCATAAGAAGGCATTTGGGAAAGAGCATTGATAAAAGGCACATTTATATATAGCTTCTTCAAAACCTAAGAACTTCCCAAATTGCTTATCAAGCTTGACTTTTTGAAATCTCTGTGGAAAGGGAAGCTGTGGCTTGTAAGGCTCTGGAGGTATGTATTTCTCTTCTTTCTCTTCAACGTCCTCTTTACCTTTTTCTGCACTCTCTTGTTTTTCATCTCCCTTGACATCTTTCTCATTTTCTTTCTTCTCAACTTTTTCACTCTTCTCAGTATGCACTATTTTACCACTCCTCAATGTGATGGCATGACATTACTCCCTTGGATTTTCTGTTTGACTAGGAAGTTTTCCCATATAATTGGTACTTGATGAGCATGCTTGTTATGCAATTTGATTTTCCAGCATCCTATTGTGTGTTTGCATTTGTTCCAGCCTTGCTTTCATCTCTCTCATCTCTTCATCACGCTTAGTTTGATTAGCAAGAATTTGTTATAATAAAGCCTCTGTGGTGGAACTTTGTTCTTGCTGTCTTGGTAGAGGTGCAGGAATTGCATTCTTTTGCTGAAAACTAGATGGTGGTTGCCTAGGTTGTTGGTGTTGATGCCCTTGTTGTTGTGGTGGAAAGTTCTGAGTTGAAGCTTGATTTTGCTGATTCCCCCATGAAAAATTGGGATGATTCCTCCAAGCATATGAAGGATAATCTACTCTACAGCTCATTGTTCCTTCTGCATAAGTAACTTGTTGAGAACTCCCAGAGCATGATGATGAACTGACTAGCATTGTAACATCCTCCCGGTATCAACTCAAATGCGATCCTCTTATTCGGTGACGGTGTCGGTCCGGACAGCTAGAACGTCCGGAAAAATATTTAAACTAAAGTCAGAAACCATGATTAACTCAAATATTAATAAGAAAAATTTAGTAAAAATTTTAGAAATAAAATACAACCAAGTTAAATGAGCCGGTGCCCAAGCAAAGGGTAACCAGAGGGAAGTTGCGGTTCTCGCAACGAGGAGCCCTAGACCCGGGGGAAAAATTTTAAAATAATTTTTGGGACTCCAAAAAAGGGTCATTAAGGTTCCCATGGCATTAGAATGCCAAGAAAATACTTAGAAAAAATTTTCAATCGGCACAGACAATTTTGACCCGTTAAGCCAAACGGAGGGCATTTTGGTCATTTCGCCTTCAGAGGTGATTTTTGGCCGACTTGTCTAGTTGAGTAAATAATTAATATGACATAAAATATGAATAAACATTGCTAGAAATTGAATTGAAAATGAGTAGAAAAGAAAAGAAAAGAAAATGAAATAAAAGTCATATTTATGACATGAGCATGATGCAATTAAAGTATTTTCACCCAACCAAATTTTGACACATCATTATAAACCACTTAAACATGAATAAAAGGAGATAAAAATTGAAAAAAGTGGACAGCCATCTTCATATTTGGGCTGCAGAAACGTTGAGAGAGAAAGAGAGAAGAAAAAAACTCCATGAAAGCTCTTGTTCAAAGCTTGATTTTCCCTAAGCTCTCCACCCCAAAACCCTAAACTTCCTTCACAAAAAATTATCCCTAAACCTTGAGGAAGCATAAGGCAGCATAAATTTGAGGAAATTTTGAAGTTGGGCAAGTCCAAGTTAGGTCACAAGTGAGGTTAGTGCATTAGACACTTAAAACTTCTTATTTTCATGAATTGTAACTTGTATTGAGTGAGAATTGCAACTAAAATGAACAAGAATTATGTGTATACATACTATGAACTTTTGGCAGCCCTTGTGAAGGAATTATTTTGATTGTTTTGATGGACTTAAAGTGGGCTATAGATCAAGTTTAAACCATGTGTGCATGTGATGATTGAAAGGAGCTAGTATTTAAGGTGTTGTGAAAACCTATAATGGAACTAGGGTTTTGAAGAGTGAAAAATTGACTTGGCTTAGGAAATTGTTAGAGCACATTTTAATGGTCAATTAGTGACCATTTTAGGTAAGTTGACCATTAAATGGACTGAAAAATAGGATTGCAAAGTGAGGTTGCAGCTGCCTAGGACATGACATAGGGACTGAAAATTCAGCCTAATTACACAGCCATAACTTTGGCTGTGTTAGTCCAATTGATGTTTGGCCAATTGGACATGAAACTAGGCTTATAATGTCACATTTTTGCTGAAGAAACCATGTCCAAAAGACCAAATCAAGAGGACCAAAACTTGGCCGCAATCCGGATACCCTGCAAACAGCCCCTGCAGAATGACCAAATGAATAGTAACTGTTCATTTGGCCATAACTCACTGTAGATTTGGTCAATTGACCTGAAATTTTTACAGCAACAAGTTAAGACATAGAAAAACAACTTTCATGAAGAAACCTACCCCAAATTATGACCAGAACCTAACCCAAATGGCAGTCACAGTCACTATTCAAACCTGCAACTCTGCAGATTTTGATTTGAGCAGTAATGTTTGGATGGCTATAACTCTCTCTAGAAAACTCGGATTTAGGTGATTCTTGAACCAATGGAAACCTAAGGCATAGTAGAACATTTCATATGAAGAAAGTTAGACCAAATTATGAACTTAACTTGGTCAAATTACTGACCAAAGTTGGACCAAAATCGCAAAACCCAAAAGTGCGGCAAGATGAGCGATTGCACGTGAGCGATAAACTTATTTTGGCCATAACTTGAGCTACAAAACTCCAAATGGAGTGATTCAAAAAAATAAATTCAACTAGACAAAATAAGGAACATTTTCTATGAAGGAAGTTTTGTCAAATTCCAACAGTAGATCGACCAATAGAACAGTGCAACTTGAAGCACCAAAGCGAAAATTGGCAATTTTGCCAAAATGACCTAAGCTTTGAGAAAGTGACCAAAACCAACAAGTTTTAAATGCAAAATGTGGTACATTGGGAGTGTTAAAACCAATGCACCTATGATCTATGCAAAAGTCAACTTTTGTTGACTATTGAAGTGAATAGTGACATAAAAACTTGAAATTCAAAAATTGAAGAATTCAAAAGTATCAAATGCCCTAGTAGGCCTAATGTGATTGGTTTGGATAGGTTGGCATGCCAATAGGGTTACGATAGCAAGATCTGCGTATGATGTATGGCTTCATTGCCATTCTGTGATGTGATAGCCTATGGCTATACTGATTATGATGTTTTACTTGGCTTTATGCCTTATTGCTTATATGGCTTAATAGCCATTCTGTTTGCACACCGGGAGACACATTGTGACCGATGGTGTGATGGCCCGAGGTACCTGGTACCCGGTGCTAGTTTACCCGTTTATCCATCGGTCAATTTGTATAGGTTACTTGGGCATGGAAAAGTATAACTGTAATTGAACTGATTGTTAAAGAAAATACGAAAATTAAATATCAGAAATGATTACGATAGAATACAAAGAAACTCAAGATCATGAAGAAAATAAATAAACAAAATGCATGAAGAAGTTAATATCATAAAACTTAATTAGCCCTCGATTAAACATTAAGTTGGTAATTATTCAGTTCTTATGAACACAATGGCTAAGAAATTATGATTTTTATTTGCATATTATTTCTTTCTATTTTATTATTTGCACCACTAAGCTTTATGCTTAGCCCATCGCTTTTGCAACGCGTAGGTACTGAAGATACTGATCGAGATCCAGTAGACAACAGATAGGGTACGTCCATCCTGCGATTCGCATAGTGTCCGTGTCACCTCACGACTCTGATTGCATTGGTAGGACACTAGGTGTCATTTTGGTATTTTGTAATTGATCTTATTTTCTCATGTGTAAATGAACTTATGAAATGTAATTTGATGCTCATGTAAATAATGAGAATTGTGTTTGTAAATGAAAAAGTGAATGTTTATCTGTGATATATATATGATTATCACATGAAATGAATGATTGAGAAATGAATGTGAACTGAAAAATATTGAGATTTTGATAAATGGAGTTGAGATGAATGAATAAGAATATAGGAAGTGTTTTCCACAGGTTCCGAAGAACGGTTTTCTCCATTTTTAGCCGGTACTCTGCCGGATTTTCTTTAAAAATTTTCGGAACCTCAAATAAATTACAATTTCAATAAATGAATTATATTTCACAAATTATTTTCAAAACTACGATAAAAATGAATTAAGATAAAATAGAGTGCTCCGGCACACTGGGTGGCATAACTTGCTCGGCTACACTGTAGTCGGGTAAGGGGTGTCACATTTAGTGGTATCAGAGCACGGTTTAGGCGTTTCTGGGCCTAGATTGAGTCTATACCATGCATTGCATTTGTAAGAGTCGAGGTGACACTAATGCAGATCTGTTTATCTTTCTTATTTTGAAAAGGATATGGACCCTTCTTCTCAGAGAGCAGTCGAGGAGGAAGTGGAGAGTCATGCTCCACCAAAGAAGAATCGAGGCGGGGCATGAGAGAATCGCTCACAGCTCAAGCGAGCACCTCAGCCTCCACAGGCCATGTTTCAGCAAATGGCCAATTTCTTTAGACAAATGGCCGGGGTAATGCTAGCACCACCACCACCACCAGCTCCACAGCAGAAATCACATCTGGAAAGGCTAAGAAAGTTTGGAGCAGTGGATTTCTATGGCAAGAGAGAAGATGACTCTGTTGCAGCCGAAAATTGGTTGAACAGAACGGGCAGAGTCTTAAAGCAACTCCACTGCACCCCAGAGCAGAACTTAGAAGCTGCTGTATCCTTGTTACAAGACGATGCCTACGAATGGTAGGACACTGTGTCCAGTGAAGTGCAGCCAGAAGCTGTAACTTGGGACTTCTTTCTTTCAAAATTTAAGAAGAAATATGTGGGTAATGTATACCTAGAAGAGAGAAGAAGAGAGTTTATTAACCTGAGGCAGAGACAGTTGTCAGTGGCCGAATATGAGAAGGAATTCGTAAGATTGAGCCACTATGGAAGGGAGATAGTCCCTAATGAAGCCAAAAGGTGCAAGAGATTTGCAGAGGGACTAAATGACAACATCAAGATCCAGCTCACTGCCTTGGGAATCACAGAATTTACCAAGCTAGTGGAAGCTGCAATAAAGGTTGAAAAGGTAAGAATCAGTGAGCAGACCAGAAGGGAGAGACAGCAGAAGAGGGGCCCAGGACAGTCAAGTATACCAACTGATAGTAAGAAGTTTAAGGGTTCTAGTTCACAAGATCAGACACAGGGCCACAGAGGCCAGATTGGAATATCTATAGCTAGTTCCCCGGGCACAATAACAAGGGGATCAACCCCAAAGCCTGAATGTATGCATTGTGGTAGAAGACACAGAGGGGAGTGTCGACTGTTAACTGGAGAGTGTTTCAAGTGTGGGGCTACGGATCATTTCATAAGAGATTGCCCTCAGAGGAGTGGTTCAATAGCTCCGGTACAAATTGATAGACCTTCCCCTGTAGTTCAAAGGGGTAAAAGATCGGGTAGAGCAGAAACGGCTGACATTTCACAGAAGATTGTTTCTGAGACCGTTGAAAAGCCCGAAGTCAGGGTGGCACCACAAGTATATGCAATGGAAGCTCAGGAAGAGCCAAACCTGCATAATCGATGAGGCAATACAAGGAAGTGAAGACACAAGGAGGTAGTAACTCCCCGATTACTTAAGTCAGGTAAATTTCGAGGACGAAATTTAAATAAGAGGGGAAGAGTTGTAACATCCTCCCGGTATCAACTCTGTACAATCTACTGTTCCGGTGACCGGTGTCGGTCCGGACAACTAGAACGTCCGGAAAAATATTTAAACTAAAGTCAGAAACCATGATTAACTCAAATATTAATAAGAAAAATTTAGTAAAAATTTTAGAAATAAAATACAACCAAGTTAAATGAGCCGGTGCCCAAGCGAAGGGTAACCAGAGGGAAGTTGCGGTTCTCACAACGAGGAGCCCTAGACCCGGGGGAAAAATTTTAAAATAATTTTTGGGACTCCAAAAAAGGGTCATTGAGGTTCCCATGGCATTAAAATGCCAAGAAAATACTTAGAAAAAATTTTCAATCGGTACAGACAATTTTGACCCGTTAAGCCAAACGGAGGGCATTTTGGTCATTTCGCCTTCAGAGGTGATTTTTGGCCGACTTGTCCAGTTGAGTAAATAATTAATATGATATAAAATATGAATAAACATTGCTAGAAATTGAATTGAAAATGAGTAGAAAAGAAAAGAAAAGAAAATGAAATAAAAGTCATATTTATGACATGAGCATGATGCAATTAAAGTATTTTCTCCCAACCAAATTTTGACACATCATTATAAACCACTTAAACATGAATAAAAGGAGATAAAAATTGAAAAAATTGGACAGCCATCTTAATATTTGGGCTGCAGAAACGTTGAGAGAGAAAGAGAGAAGAAAAAAACTCCATGAAAGCTCTTGTTCAAAGCTTGATTTTCCCTAAGCTCTCCACCCCAAAACCCTAAACTTCCTTCACAAAAAATTATCCCTAAACCTTGAGGAAGCATAAGGCAGCAGAAATTTGAGGAAATTTTGAAGTTGGGCAAGTCCAAGTTAGGTCACAAGTGAGGTTAGTGCATTAGACACTTAAAACTTCTTATTTTCATGAATTGTAACTTGTATTGAGTGAGAATTGCAACTAAAATGAACAAGAATTATGTGTATACATACTATGAACTTTTGGCAGCCCTTGTGAAAGAATTATTTTGATTGTTTTGATGGACTTAAAGTGGGCTATAGATCAAGTTTAAACCATGTGTGCATGTGATGATTGAAAGGAGCTAGTATTTAAGGTGTTGTGCAAACCTATAATGGAACTAGGGTTTTGAAGAGTGAAAAATTGACTTGGCTTAGGAAATTGTTAGAGCACATTTTAATGGTCAATTAGTGACCATTTTAGGTAAGTTGACCATTAAATGGACTGAAAAATAGGATTGCAAAGTGAGGTTGCAGGCTGCCCTAGGACAGCAGCATAGGAACTGAAAATTCAGCCCAATTACACAGCCATAACTTTGGCTGTGTTAGTCCAATTGATGTTTGGCCAATTGGACATGAAACTAGGCTTATAATGGCACATTTTTACTGAAGAAACCATGTCCAAAAGACCAAAGCAAGAGGACCAAAACTTGGCCCCAATCCGGATACCCTGCAAACAGCCCCTGCAGAATGACCAAATGAACAGTAATTGTTCATTTGGCCATAACTCACTGTAGATTTGGTCAATTGACCTGAAATTTTTACAGCAACAATTTAAGACATAGACAAACAACTTTCATGAAGAAACCTACCCCAAATTATGACCAGAACCTAACCCAAATGGCAGTCACGATCCATCTGCTCAAACCGCAACTCTGCAGATTTTGATTTGAGCAGTAATGTTTGGATGGCTATAACTCTCTCTAGAAAACTCGGATTTAGGCGATTCTTGAACCGATGGAAACCTAAGGCATAGTAGAACATTTCATATGAAGAAAGTTAGACCAAATTATGAACTTAACTTGGTCAAATTACTGACCAAAGTTGGACCAAAATCTGCCAAAACCCAAAAGTGCGGCATGAGCGATTGCATGTGAGCGATAAACTTATTTTGGCCATAACTTGAGCTACAAAACTCCAAATGGAGTGATTCAAAAAAATAAATTCAACTAGACAAAATAAGGAACATTTTCTATGAAGGAAGTTTTGTCAAATTCCAACAGTAGATCGACCAATAGAACAGTGCAACTTCGGAGCACCAAAACCGAAAATTGGCAATTTTGCCAAAATGACCTAAGCTTTGAGAAAGTGACCAAAACCAACAAGTTTTAAATGCAAAATGTGGTACATTGGGAGTGTTAAAACCAATGCACCTATGATCTATGCAAAAGTCAACTTTTTGTTGACTATTGAAGTGAATAGTGACATAAAAACTTGAAATTCAAAAATTGAAGAATTCAAAAGTATCAAATGCCCTAGTAGGCCTAATGTGATTGGTTTGGATAGGTTGGCATGCCAATAGGGTTCTGATAGCAGTACTGCGTATGATGTATGGCTTCATTGCCATTCTGTGATGTGATAGCCTATGGCTATACTGATTATGATGTTTTACTTGGCTTTATGCCTTATTGCTTATATGGCTTATTAGCCATTCTGTTTGCACACAGGGAGACACATTGTGACCGATGGTGTGACGAGGTACACGGTACCCAGTGCTAGTTTACCCGTTTATCCAGTCCGGTCAATTTGTATAGGTTACTTGGGCATGGAAAAGTATAACTGTAATTGAACTGATTGTTAAAGAAAATACAAAAATTAAATATCAGAAATGATTACGATAGAATACAAAGAAACTCAAGATCATGAAGAAAATAAATAAACAAAATGCATGAAGAAGTTAATATCATAAAACGTAATTAGCCCTCGATTAAACGTTAAGTTGGTAATTATTCAGTTCTTATGAACACAATGGCTAAGAAATTATGATTTTTATTTGCATATTATTTCTTTCTATTTTATTATTTGCACCACGAAGCTTTATGCTTAGCGCGTCACTTTTGCAACGCTGAGGTGCCAAGATACTGATCGAGAGCCGAGACCACGATTGGATAAGTCCATCCTGTGATTCTGCATAGTGTCCGTGTCACCTCACAAAGCTCTGTGCATTGGTAGGACACTAGGTGTCATTTTGGTATTTTGTAATTGATCTTATTTTCTCATGTGTAAATGAACTTATGAAATGTAATTTGATGCTCATGTAAATAATGAGAATTGTGTTTGTAAATGAAAAAGTGAATGTTTATCTGTGATATATATATGATTATCACATGAAATGAATGATTGAGAAATGAATGTGAACTAAAAAATATTGAGATTTTGATAAATGGAGTTGAGATGAATGAATAAGAATATAGGAAGTGTTTTTCACAGTTCCAAGAAGCGGTTTCTCCATTTTTAGCCGGTATTCTGCCGGATTTTCTTTAAAAATTTTCGGAACCTCAAATAAATTACAATTTCAATAAATGAATTATATTTCACAAATTATTTTCAAAACTACGATAAAAATGAATTAAGATAAAATAGAATGCTCCGGCACACTGAGTGGCATAACTTGCTCGGCTACACTGTAGTCGGGTAAGGGGTGTCACAAGCATACTTAAATCCTCCATTTTCTTAGCAAGGACATTAGTGAGTGCATCAAATTTGGCATTGATCATGTTGAATGGATCAAGCTCATACATTCCAGCAACTTGCCTTTTTTGAGTTGGAGTTGACCCTCTTGAACTACTCCATAGATGACTGTTCTTTGCTATTTTCTCTAACAACTCATAAGCTTCATCTTCATGCTTAATGATGAATTCCCCTCTAGTTTGAGCATCAATGATTCCTCTGATAGCAGGAGTGACATTTGCGTAAAAGCTCTGGTTTATCATCCATTTAGGAATGGCATGATGTGGACATTGTAACACCCCTATTTGTATAGCCTGGTATATTTCACTGTTCCGGTGACCGATGTCGGTCCGGATAATTAAGGAGATTAGAACCATACTTAAGACAACTAGAGAAGCCATAAATACAGATAATTAGTAATGTTCAATTAGTTAACTATAAATAAGAAAAACAGAACATAAGAGGTTAAATGAGACGAGAGTCACAGCGATGGGTGACCTCCTCGGGAATGACTGCGAAGTCGTTTTAAACTCAAATTTCGAACCGTAAAATGTGACGCCGCGGTCCTTAGGACCCTCATGAACACAGTGGAAAAGAGAAAATCATGAAAAAGAACTGTTAAGTCAATCAAATAATTAGGTCAGGGAGCCGAAAGAAATATGGAATTATTTGCAAACCGGGATGAACCGGCGAGGGGCAATTTAGTCAATTGACCCCGAGAGCTGACTCCTGACCTAATTGTCAAATAAAATTGGAGAAAAGAAAATTTTGGAATCCAGAATTAAATTAAAGAACTAATAAAAAAATTAAAAAAAAAAAGAGGAAAATGGAAAAGTAAAAAGGTGATGACATCATGCATGACCTCATGCATGAAGCCATAAAAAAAATTAATTTATTTATTTATTAATTTAGGTTTTTGTGGTCTTCCATAAACCAAAATAGATAAAAGAAAAGAAAAGAAAAAAAAAATCAATTTAGTCATCTTCTTTCTCCCATGTGCCGCTCCACTTTCTCCCTAATCCCTCCATGAAAGTTTCTTCATTTAAGCTTATATTCAAGCTTAAATTTCTTCACTCAACCTTCATAACTCCCCTAAAAACCTTACTAGAGCTTGTTATTGCAACTTAAGAAGAAGATTACAAGAAGAAAGAAGAGCAAAAGATAGAGATTTGAAGTTTAAGAGAGGTTAGTATGTTAACTTGTTATTTTCCATTTTAAATGCATAATTAGTTGTTGAAATGAGCTTAGAAACTAATGAAATGAAATAAAAATATGGGGGGAGGACCAAACTGAAATTTTGGCCAGGTTGAAGGGGAGCATGATTTTGTATGGTTTGATGCATTTGAATGAGTTTAAAAACCTTATTTAGTTGAATGGTTAAGATTGAAATGCTTAAATGTGATTAAATGCAACAATTTAGTGTGATTAGGGTTTGGAGGCCTAGGGTTTTGAGGCAACATTTGGAGAAATGAGTAAATGGTGTGTTTGACCTATTGTGAAGTGAAAAATGGTCAATTATGACCAAATGAGTTGTGTGGGAATGGTTGGAAATTAAGTTAAATTCGGAGGGTGTATGCAGCATGACCAAGTCAACTTTGAAGGACCAAAAATGAAATTTTACAAGTCCAATTGATATGGAACCAATTGGGGATGAAAATAGACATAAAATGACACAATTTTCATTTAGGAACCATGCCCAAAAAGTGACCAAAACCTAGTGAACAAATTGACCAAAGTTGGATAAGTGCGATCACATCAGATAAACTGACCAAATGAATAGTGTTTGTTCATTTGGTCATAACTTGAACTAGACAGGTCAAATTGACCTGAAATTTTACCAGTGGTTAGATGAGATATAGATCTAAAACTTTCATGAAGAACACAAACCCAAATTATTCCATTAACCCATTCAAATTATTGAGCAAAGTTAAGTTACTGATCCTGCAAAACTGCAGAATTGCCATTGAGCAGTAATGTTTGAATGGCTATAACTCTCTCTAGAAAACTCCGATTTAGGTGATTCTTGAACCTATGGAAACCTAAGACATAGTAGAACATTTCATATGAAGAAAGTTAGACCAAATTATGGACTTAACTTGATCAAATTAATGAACGAAGTTGGATTAAAAATCTGCCAGAACCAAAATTGCAGCATGAACAGTGCACGTGAACAGTAATTGTATTTTGGCTATAACTTGAGCTACAAAACTCCAATTGGGGTGATCCAAAAATGAGAATAAACTTAAAACAATAAGGAACATTTTCTATGAAGGAAGTTTTGTCAAATTCCAACAGTAGGTTGACCAATAGAACAGTGCAACTAGGAGCACTAAAACTGAAAATTTGACAATTTGGCCAAAAGGACTTAAGCTTTGAGAAAATGACCAAAACCAACAAAGTTAATAACCAAAATGTGGTATGTGGGTGAAGTTGGAGTTCCCATACCTATTAAGCCTTAAAAAGTCAATAATTTGACTTGAATAGGGTAGTGAATAGTAACCCGAAATACAAAAACTTCGAGAACGTCGAATTTAATGCAATAGAGCTAGTAAAAATGAAGTGAAATTTATTTTTGGATTTCTGCTAAGTTATGGTACTGAAACACTGTGAAATTGTGTGTTTCAGTTGAAAAAGACTTGGAAGCTCGATGAGACTGAGTTAAGACCTCGAGGCGACTCACTTCAGGTCTGTGCACAATAATACTTGTTTAAATATTTTATTCTCAAAAATTTGACTTCTTTGATTTATTATGTACTGTGTTGCCATTTTATAATCGTAAATGTGACTTTGGAAATTGATCAGATTTCTCATAAATTGTTTGAATAAATTATTTTGAATTGATTTTATGTTCACACTTAGCATGACAGTATCACATTATTCCTCCTCCATTTATGGGGTTGAGATCGTTTATTTTCCTCTCTCTCTGGCTTACCAGTTGAGGTTGAGATCGAATGAGTACTCATTAGCTAGCTAGCCACCTCCCTCATTGATTTCGGTTAATGGGGTTGAGATTGCTTTGTCGTGGTGTACAACATGGCATTGATCGGAAATTTTGTGTCATAGCTTAAGTTGTGTATGATTTTGGCAACACTGTGTTTAATAAATTATTTGACTAAATGGAATTGTTATGAGCTTTGATAATTGTGAAATGTGATTGAGAAGTATTCAAATTGTGTTTCATCAATGAATGATTCATGTATTGCATTTTAAATTTTTATTGTGCACCACTGAGTATGTTTATACTCAGCGATAGCTTATTTTGCTGTCGCAGATAAGAGCAAGGAGAAAGCAGCAGAGTGAGCTGCTATTAAATCGAGGACTACTCTGGTCTGTTTGTACGGGTATTATTTTATACCCTTGTAGTTAGTTTTGATGTAAATATAATAATGTTGTATGTACCAATGAAAGTTGAGCAGTTGTAAATAAATTGTAACAATATTATTTTTGGATTTTCTTTTGTAAATTAATATTTGTACATGTGAATTTCATATTTTATGCTTTGTGAATAGAGATATTAAATATTTTGAGATGATGAATTTTGACTAGATTTATGGAATTACTTTGAATTGAGTTGATTTGAGAATTATTGGAGGATGGGAGTTGTGGAAAACTTTTGGAAGTGTTTTTTTTTAGGTATTTGAAGAACGGTTTTCTCTAATTACAAACGGAACTCTGTCAAAATTTTTATAAAATTTGCGGCAAAATTTAAATGTACAAAAATTTTTACTAGTATTTAAACTTTGAATAAATGGTTTTTAATTCTCACTAAAATGCTCACCACTTCTAAAATGCAAGAAAATTGTTTTAAAATCCCTTGTAAGGTACTTAATGAGTTATCGGTAGGTGAAGTTCGGTAGTTCATTAAGTATTCTACGGGATCATGTTATGCCTTACGGAGGGGTAAGGTGTGACAGACATTGTCTCTCCAACTCCTACCATCTCATCCATGACTCATAAAGAGTCTCATCTTCTCTTGGTCTAAAAGCAATCATTTGATTCCTCAACTCTTGAGTTTTTCCAGGTGGAAAGTATTGGGCAAGAAATGCATTAGTGAGCTGCTCCCAATTTGTAATTGAGTTGTGAGGTAAAGAATCAAGCCAATCCAATGCTTTATCCTTCAATGAGAATGGGAATAGCTTCAATCTTACTGCATCATCAGATACTCCAGGTTGTTTTTGCATATCACAAATCATAACAAACTTCTTTAGATGTGTGTGTGGATTTTCAGAAGGATTTCCCCCAAATTGGGAATTTTGAATCATTTGAAGAACCCCAAAATCCATCTTGTAGCTATTTGCATCAATTCTTGGTCTTGCTATACTTTCTCTCAAGTCATCAAAACGAGGAAAAGCATGATCCATCATACTTCCCCTAGGCACATTAGCATTTACAACCTCTTCACCTTGGGCAGCATCTTCATTGTTTTGATCATTTCCGGCATTACCACCATCAATTCTAATTCTTTCATCAGCCATGTCTGCTTCAATTTCAGTTTCTCTCAAGGCTTCTTTCCTTTTTCTAGTTTCTTTCTTGTTGGCTCTACAAAATTTCTCAATTTCAGGATCAAACAATAAGGATGTGCCACTTGTGCTTCTAGCTCTTCTCATAAAAGATTAAGAGTACCTAAAAAGAACAAACAAACACAAAATGAAAAGATAACAAAAATAAAACCATAAACAACTAAAATAATTAAGAATTCAATCTTAAACAAATAACTCCCCGGCAACGGCACCAAAAACTTGATATGTCCCAACCGCAAGTGCACGGGTCGTTCAAGTAGTATAGAAAAAGATATCGTTCCCACGAGGAGTTGTGTTAATGATTGAATTTTTGATGTAAAATAAAATATGTTAAAATTGTATTTTAATCAAATTAATAAAAGAAATTTAGGAATTTGAAGCATAAGGGATGAAAATGCAAAACTAAATTCAAACAATGACTAATTTAATAATTCGCAAAATAAAGAAATTAATAATAATGAAAATTAATAAAATGAGATTAAAATAAACACTCAAAAGTAAAATTCTAAGCAATAATCGATGAAAGACGATTCTGGAGTTAAGGGTTCATATTTAAGTCATTTTGGGATTTTTCCTAACTAGCCCAATCCATGAAATTTATGGGTTTAAAGGAGAATAATTTTAAAATCCTTTGAAAACTCTTTCGAGTGAGACAAAGAGTGCCTTAATTAACTTAATCCTACTTTCATGGAGTTAAAATTAACCAAGACCCATTAGGTTCTTTAATCAATCTATTAAAACCCTCTTAACCCTTAGTCTATTTCTAGATCTAAGTTAATTAAGTCCAATTTCTTGATTAACTACCACTTGATTTTCTCCTTTCGGTGCTTCAACCAAGGATTAAGAACATAACTTAATGGGGCCCTTCATTAAGCATGTGAATAAGCACACAAGAAATGGATTAAACCTCATAAATTCATTAAATTGGGACTAACCCAGTTCAAATCCACAAAAATAACTAAATATTACATCCCTTACTCCAGAATCAAAGAAAACTACTCATAATCCATGTTTAACACAAGAAATTCTAAGTAAAAGAGGAAATAAATCATGAAAATAAACTAAAACTAAAGAAACCCGATACAAGAAAGGTAGGAAATGTGCAATAAAGGAAAGAAAACTCCAAATCTGTTTGGAAATGGTGGGAGTGACGTTTTTGACTCTTCAGCTGCTGCCCCTTTCCTTTCCTTTCCTTTCCTTTTCTTCCTCTCTTTCTTCTTCTTTTCTAAAATGAGATAAGGGCCTATTTATAACTTTTTTTCTGACAAGGAGCCCTAAAATGGTGTGTTTGAGGTGTGATTTTCTGAGGGAATCTTCTGCCAGCTCATCATGAAGTCTTTATGGGACTGCATAAGTGGACTGCATAAGTTATGCAGTCCCTTATGCAGTTTTCGGCTGGTTTCTGGCTCTCTTATGCGAAATTGCATGAGCAAGGTGCAAGACTGCATAAGTTATGCACAATTCTGTGAGGTTGCATAAGGAAGGCACGAATCTGCATAAGTTATGCGGCAACTTATGCAGATTTCGGCAGGTAATGGGGACAGTTTCTTCTCCTTATGCAGAACTGCATAACTTATGCGGCAAGTTATGCGCAATTTGACCAATGCATATTTCAACTTTGAAACTTGTTTTTGACATCTTTGGCTGTAGAAATCACTCCTCAATGGCAAAATTCTTTTTTTTAGTCCCTCAAAAACACCATTTTTCCTACAAAACAAAGCAAAATTACAAATTAATCCAAAATTGTCAATTATGAAAAACTATCTAAATAACTAATGAAATTGGCTAAAAGTGACTAATAATCAAATAAAATGGCTATGAAATTAAAGCTAAATGACTATGCAAAATGTACGTATCAATAGGACATACAACTACAAATGCAATGGGAAAGTAAAAGAAAATTTGATATTATGATTTTTTATTATATTTTATAAAATTAAAATTTATTTTTATTTTAAATAATTAATTATTTAAATAAAGTCTAAATAACTTTTATGAATAGCATTTTTTTAAAATTTAATATTTTTATAAATTATAATATTTTATTGATATAAAGAATAAAATTAATTTGAAAATAATATTTCCAAGCACTTTTTTAATTTTATTCAAAATTTTAGTTGATTTTATTAAATTTTAGTTGATATAAAATTACTTTAAATAATAAATTACTTTATATAAATATAGATATATAGGTATTATTATATATTGATTATAAATTAATTATTTTTTTTTTGCTTATTAATTTTTTATTTTAGTTAATTACTTCTAATAAAATTTTATTTTTAATTGAAATTATAGCATAAGTATGATTAAGAATTTTAAATTTATATAAATACTAAAATTAAGAATTTTTAAATTTACTCAAATATTAAATTTAATTTAAATAATAAAAATATAATTGTAATTAATTTAAATGATAGAAGGCACTTACATTTTTGACAAAGTCAATATTTCTCCCTTCTCACATTTATATATAATATAAATATGATTGATATTTGACAAATTATGTGCATTAATATATATATATATATATAGAGAGAGAGAGAGAGAGAGGCTTTTCTTGGCTGGGGTATACAAGGGAATAGAAAAAGTAAAATAAATAAATAAATAAAATTACCCTTCCATCTCTCCTCTCCTTCTCTTTATTTTATTTTAGTATAGTATAATAGTATATAATTGTGGAGTCATCATTTTTGGGTAAAGAGAAACCTCAAAAGTGTGATTCATCAATAAGAGAGAGATGCTCATCTTCTCTTTACCCAGCGTAGCCCGAATTTAGAATTAGTGGGTCAAAAAAATTTTATTTTATTTAGTTTGGAGGGAAAAAAATATTATATACAATAATAAATTATTTATAGGGAAAAAAATAATAATACATATAAAATTTCAATACATAACAATAACTAAGTAGGAAAAATAAAATAATTTCATAAATTATAAATTCTCATTATAATTTTAAATTTATAATTGTTCTTGATGAGTTTTCATTTTCTAGAAACGTTGCATAATCACTTTATTATCAATGCTATCAAAGACATCTTTCTCAATATATGTAATCAAAGAATCATTCAATAATTGATCTCCCATCCACTTCTACAATCGAATTTTCACAGTTTTCATTGTAGAAAATGCCCTTTCAACACTTGCAGTTGTAACATGTAATATCAATGCCAATTTCACAAGCAAGTAAACTAGTGGATATGCTAAATTCTTCTTTGTTTGGACAAACTTTTGAGCAAAACCACCAATTCCCTTAATTGTTGAAAACTCATCATTAGAACACACATCAATAATATGAGTCCCAAGTTGATTATCAAGTGCCATAAGCTCCGTTGATGAAAAGTCACATAGATAAAATTGAGCAAGACGAATCATTTTTTCTTTATCAAAAGATAAAAATGAATTATTTAGATTTAAGCATGCCACACAAAGAAGCAATTCAATATTCATCTTAGTAAAACGACTATTGAGTTCTTGAAGTTGTAAATCTATGACTGCATAAAATAACTCCACTTGATATGGTGTAAATTGGTAACTTGATGAATTTTTCGCCATGATCTCCCTTTCATTTGAAACATATCATCCATGTTCAAAACAATTATATTGTGTTTCTCACAAATGAACAAACTTCAGCTAACAACTTATCCTATCCTTTATCTCTCATCATTTGTAACATTTGTTTTGATATTGTAACCAATGTCTCAGTATTAACAATGTCTTGCTCGTTTCTTTACAAAGCTTTTGATAATTCATCTGTAATTTCTAACTTACCTTTTATTAAATGTAAGCTAAATATAAAATCAAAAGATTGTATTACTTCTAATAGACCATATGCTTCTGCCCTTTGCTCTGAACTTGTATCATCCTTAACAATACTGTTAAGTATCTCTACGACAGTTGACGACATGTTGATCAAATTTAGAATTGTACCATAATGTGAACCCCAATGTGCATCTGTTGCTCTTTTAAGACTAGTTTCTTGATTTAATCTATGATAACTTATCATTTCACTAGTTTTTAATGCCTCAGAAACTTCAGTGGCTTGACTTTCTCGAAGAATATCTCGACATTTACATGAGGCTCCAACAACATTCAACAAACTAGCAATCATATTAAAAAGCGATGCAATATGAATATCGCTTTTTGCAACAACAACAAGGGTTAATTGAAGCTGATGAGCAAAACAATGAGTATATTATGCAGTTTTATTCTCCCTCATAATTAAGCTTTTCAAACCATTGAATTCACCTCTCATGTTACTAGCTCCATCGTAACATCGTAACCTGAGCCTCGTAATATTGCCATGCTTAATCCATGCCTAGCAAACAATGACTCAATTGATGATTTAAGAGACAAAGCATTTGTATAAAAAATATGCACAATTCCAAAAAATCTCTCAATAACACAATCATTTTTGTCAACATAACGTAAGATAACAATCATTTGTTTTTTCACAGACATATTACGAGACTCGTCAGCTAAAATTGCAAAGAGATCATCACCCAAATCATTAATAATAATATTCAAAGTTTCAACAGTATAAGCATTTATAATGTCATTTTGAACATCATGTTCTTTCGCTTATTTTTATTTTCAATAAAGGAAAATAAATTTATTTTTCTTTCATCTAAATATAAATATAAAAGGAGAAAATAAAAAAAAATTGATGATTTAAGAGACAAAGCATTTGTATAAAAAATATGCACAATTCCAAAAAATCTCTCAATAACACAATCATTTTTGTCAACATAACGTAAGATAACAATCATTTGTTTTTTCACAGACATATTACGAGACTCACAACTAAAATTGCAAAGAGATCATCACCCAAATCATTAATAATAATATTCAAAGTTTCAACAAGATAAGCATTTATAATGTCATTTTGAACATCATGTTCTTTCGCTTATTTTTATTTTCAATAAAGGAAAATAAATTTATTTTTCTTTCATCTAAATATAAATATAAAAGGAGAAAATAAAAAAAAATTGATGATTTAAGAGACAAAGCATTTGTATAAAAAATATGCACAATTCCAAAAAATCTCTCAATAACACAATCATTGTTGTCAACATAACGTAAGATAACAATCATTTGTTTTTTCATAGACATATTACGAGACTCGTCAGCTAAAATTGCAAAGAGATCATCACCCAAATCATTAATAATAATATTCAAAGTTTCAACAGTATAAGCATTTATAATGTCATTTTGAACATCATGTTCTTTCGCTTATTTTTATTTTCAATAAAGGAAAATAAATTTATTTTTCTTTCATCTAAATATAAATATAAAAGGAGAAAATAAAAAAAATTCTTATATAATTTTCTTTCTCCTTCCATAAGTTGTCCAAATGAAGTATTAAAGTCTGAGTCTTATAGAGATAAAAGCTAATAAAAGAAGAATAATTAAAATTATAAGAAAAATAAAATTTTTATGAAAAAAAAATTATTGTTTTTTTTTATAATTTTTTTTAAAGAAGGGAAATAAAATGATTAGGCCATTTGAAAAGCTAATCCCACAGGCCTGTCTCATGTGCCATTTGAAAATTTCAATCCAAGAGTTAAATGAGATTAGCCCCCTCACGTCACAATGAAAACTTACACCTTGTTTTGTTTAATTTTAAAATATTAAATTTTTGTGAAATTCAATTAAATTATTTATTTTTTATATTTATTTTAAAAATTTTAATTTTAAGAATTAATTATAATTGAAATATATATATATATATATATATATATATATATATATATATATATTTATTTTAAAGTTAGCATATAAATAAACTCACAAAATCAGATCACTTATTTAAGAAAGAAACTAATTTAAAATTTTATCATTTGTCTTTTTTTTAATTTAAAATTAAAGTCTAGTTATTATTTACTTGCATTTATAGTTTGAGGTTGATCTTGAGTTTGTCACACGGTATTAGAGTCTAATTTATTTTCTTGGAGTCATGGAACTCTTCAAAATCTCTTAAGCATTGGAACTCTTTGTAGGGCTTGCATTTCAAGCGGTGATGAAAGTTACTTGAGCTACTGGGTATGGACTGGTCCAGCCTACAAAAAATAAGGATTGTCATCTAAAGTCGTCTTGAAAATTTGGGAATGAGGGTTATGGTTATAGCCTTTACCAAATCCTTGTTGGTTGTTAGCTTAGAACAAAGTGGTTGATTGAAAAATATTTGAAAAATTATTATTGAGTTCTTTTATTTTAATAAAATTAACTATTTTATTCTTTTATTTTAAAAATTATATTAGTTAGTCTCTATATTTTTGTTATGTCTATTCTTTAATCCTTTCATTCAGTTTAAATTAAATTTTTTATTAGCGAATGTATTCAAAATAAAGAGAAATTATCATTACATGGACTAAATAGTTCAAGACATATTTATAGGAATTGAAGGAAATTCAAACTAATTTTTAAAATGACAAAAAGGACTAAAGAGTAAACGAAACAAAAATATAAAATCTAACTTTAAAGACTATTGTATAAAATCTTTTCCGTAGAAAGAAGCTCATTGAAAATCATATTGTCTATGTGCAATGTGGCCTCTTTTATTAACTCTAAAGACTTTTTGGGATTAATTGCACTAATAGTCTCTCAATTAAATATTTGTTTTAATTAGTCATTCAATTTCAATTAGTTAAAATATAATTACTCAACTCTATTTCTGTTTTAGAAAAAATCTCTCTCAACTAATAGCTGATTTTCAAGTAAAAAAAGAAAAATAATTATTTTATCCCTCTTTTCCAAAAATAAAATTACCATTTTACCCTATTTCTCTTCTCTCTCTATCTTATTTTCTTAATCAAATTAATTGATATTTATTTATCAATGAAATTATTTTTTAAAACACTATTTTCTAAAAATTTATTTCAATTAAATAATTAAATTCAAATCTCAATATAAATAAGATTTTAATTTGTTTTAAACAAAATAAATTAATTTTTAAATATTAATGACAGTTATGTAATTAAATCATAATGAAAAATTCATAAATAATCTGAATTAGGTTTAAGGTTTGCTATTATGGTTTAAAAATTAATTTATTTTATTTTAAATTAAATTAAAATTACACTTATAATTCTAATTAAATTGAGACTTGAATTTAATTATTTGATTAAAATTATGCTTTCAAAAATTATTTTAAAAAATTAAAGAGAGTATTTAAATTAATTTGGACTTGAATTTATTATTTGATTGAAATAAAATTTTAGAAAATAATGTTCTAACGTTCTAAAATTAAAGGACATATATTCATAGATGGTTTCAATTAAAGTTTAATAAAAATTTAAATTAATTCCCATTTTGTGAGGCCTTAAGATTAAATTGCCGTTGTCTATCCTATCACCACCCAACCCATGGGATGAATAAAGCCATGAGAAATATTTTATTTAATGGAATAAAAATATGACTATATAATTTTTCTCATATATTTATGCTTAATTTATTTAAAATATTTTAAGAGTAATTTGTAAAAAAATTTGTGAAAGTGTAAAGAAAAAAATGAGAAGAATAAATATAAATTGAAAATGAATATAAAAAATAAATAATAAAATACCAATATAAATAAATTCTTATCCGATAGAAATTATTTTTGTGATATTTGTAGAAATCGTTTATCATCTTTTTCAAATGTGTTGATTACTAAAATATCATTTGATAAGTTTAAGAGAAAACTTTAATTAGACATTATATCTTTCTATTTGCATTTGGAAGTGACTAATTTAATTTTTCATGTTTAGTATTAGTTTATATAGTTTATAATTATGACTTTTAATTTTCTTAATATTAATTCAATTGTAACTTTTGTTATTATTTCTTTTATTATAAAGAATTAAGTACATTATTTTTTAATTATACTGGAAAATAAAAAGATTACTTTAATTTATATAATTTATAACTATGACTCTTAATTTTCACAATATTAATTAAATTGTAACTATTTTTATTACTTTTTTTTTATTAAATATCTTATAGGTCCATTAGAATTTACATGTCACTGCATGTCATTAATTGATGTTATAAAATTATTAGGAAATAGATACAAAGCAAGCTTAAGAAATTTTATATTTATTTTATTAATATATTTAATAAAAAATATTTATATAAAAAATATATTCAATTTTAATCTAAAATAATATAAATATTATACTTACATATTATAAATAAAATTATTATTTATAATAATTATTAAAATATTTAGTCAATTCAATTAAATTAAAATTATATTCATTCACTATATTACTTATTAGTTATGCATATATGCGTGCTTTAAGACAAAATAATGTTAATAATACAATATTTATTAATTACCTATTATAATATATTAAATAAAATATAATTTAATAATAAAAAATATTTAATTTCAAATCTAATTATGAAAGAAGATAATAGTAATATCTATTAAGAAAAATAAATGATTATCCATCTGAAAATAGCTTAACATTATTCTTATATTAATAAGTTTAGTATATATAAATAATGTATATGCACATTATTTTAAAATATTTAAAATTGATTAAAAAAATTAAATATATTATAAATTTCATCAAAATTTAAAGGCAAAGAAATTTAATTATTTGTCACTTATAAATCAAATTTACACATCTAATATATTAACAATCCTGGGTTGATACCGCTTAAAACAAAAAACTCTAAATCCTTATTATAAAGAAAGTCTATAAATAATTTTTTAACATTTTTAGATAATAATAATAATAATAATAATAATAATAATAATAATAATAATAATGTCAACCAAAATAATAATTTATTTTTATTATATTTTTGTTGTAATGAAATGGAAGTTTGATATTCTATTATATAATACTAATGTATATATTAAAATATTTTATCATAAAATAAAGTAAATTTTAAATTAATTTAAAAAATAATATTTAATATAAATTAAATAAATAATTAAAAATAATATCTTTAGGGTTTGCCATTATGGTTTAAAAACTAATTTATTTTATTTTAAATTAAATTAAAATTGCACTTATAGTCCTAAGTAAATTGAGACTCGAATTTAATTATTTAATTAAAATTATATTTTCAAAAATTATTTTTTAAAATTAAAGAGAGCATGTAAATTAATTGATACTTGAATTAAATTATTTGATTGAAATAAAATTTTAGAAAATAATGTTCTAAAATTAAAGGACACATATTTATTGATGGTTTCAATTAAAGTTTAATAAAATTTAAATTAATTCCAATTTTGTGAGTTCTTAAGATTAAATTGTCATTGTCTGTCCCATCTCCACCCAACCTATGGGATAAATAAAGTCATGAGAAATATTTTTATTTAATGGAATAAAAATATTACTATATAGCTTTTTTTATATATTTATGCTTAATTTATTTAAAATATTTTAAGAATAGCTTGTAAAAAAATTTATGAAAATAAAAGAAAATAAATGTGAAGAATAAATATAAATGGAAAATGAATATAAAAAATAAATAATAAAATACCAACATAAATAAATTCTTATAAATGGAAATTACTTTTGTGATATTTGTATAAATTGTTGTTGATTACTAAAATATAATTTAGTAAAGTTAAAAGAAAACTTTAATTAGACATTCTATTTTCTATTTGCATTTGGGGGTGACTAATTTAATTTTTCATGTATTGTATTAGTTTATATAGTTTATAATCTTGACCTTTAATTTTTTAGTATTAATTAAATTGTAACTGCTGCTATAATTTTCTTTTATTATAAAGAATTAAGTACATGATTTTTTTAATTATAGTGAAAAATAAAAAGATTGCTTTAGTTTATATAATTTATAATTATGACCCTTAATTTTCTTAATATTAATTAAATTATAACTATTTTTATTACTTTTTTTCATTAAATACCTTATAGGTCTATTAGTATTTATATGCCACTATAAGTCATTAATTGATGTTATAAAATTATTAGGAAATAGAAGCAAAATGGACAAATGGGAAAAAAATATAATAGAGTGTTATTTGTCACATTGTGATGAGTTCATTTTGAGACCAATTTTATATATTATAAAGATTATTAAATGGTGTGATGTGATGTGATTAAATTAGAATTGTAATTGTGTGGTGATGGACAAAGTATAAACCCCAGAGGTGAAAATCATTAGGTACAACTTCTCATAGGATCTCTACTTACGTGTAACTCAGTCCATATTATTACGAATTTCATCTACAATATGTATTATAAATTTCACAAAAAAAAGTTATATATTTATCTATAATATATATAATTATAAATTATATATTTTTTATAAAAATAAAGAAAAATTACTTTTTCGTGTTTGAAGTATGATATAATTAATACTTTGTCTCTTTATTTTAAAAAGCCAACAGTTTTATCATGTATTTTCAACCCATCAAAATAAAGGTCCTTGCGTCAAAATTGCCAGCATGAAATGACCATAGTATTCTTGATTAACTTTAAAAATTCATAGAAAAAACTGCCACTCTCTCACCCAATATACGCATGCATCACACGGTATTCTGTCAGACATTTCATAAAAAATGAGATATATATTGCATATAAATAAGTATGAAGAATAATCTAATTAAAAATCTCAATACAACTCAAGGATCAACAACAAACAAATTGGTCCCCTTCCATCTATAGTTCCTCGCTACATCTACTTCCTCCTCCCCTCTCCATCTCTTCTTATTCTGCTCTTGTTTGCCTCCACCAGTTGCTTTGTTTCCCAACCATCTTTAACCTGCAAGCTACTCCTTAAGAACCAACCTCATCACTTGTATTTATGGAATTGATTTATTAATTTTTAAATTTTTTATTCGATTTTGATTTGATTTAAAATAAAACTAATTAAATGCATACCTTAATTATATATGTTTAATCTATAGGTACAAAAAAATGAATGCAAAAGTGCATTTTGTCCCTTGAATTTGAAATTCATAAATTAAAATTTTTTTTTCTATTTGGCTAATAAAAATAATTTTTATTAAAATGCCTATAAATTATGTGTAGAATTAATAAATTTAATTATAGTGAGATAAATTTGAAATAAAGACTAAAATAGTTATTATAGATCTTTATTTTTAAACTTCCCATGAACATGTAAAATTTAGATTAATTTAAATCTATTTTCATTTATAATATTCAAATAATATTTTTAGTATGAATTTAAATATATAGGTCAAATCTCTCTATTCAAATATAACATTAAATTATTTTTAAATTTATGAAATCTCAAATTTAAATTTTAATGAAAACTATATATAAAAAAAAATAAAAAAACTTACTAGTCTCCATTGACTGCTTTTTTCCTTGGCAATTAGGGGAGAGCAGTTTTCGGTTTAAACTGAAAAACCGAACAGAACCGATTGAATTCGGTTCAATCAGTTTGGTTTTAAAATTCAATCGGTTTGGTTCGGTTTATAATTTTGATAATTTCAGTTAATAGGTTTGGTTCGGTTATTTTCTTAAAAAAATCAAAAAAATCGAACCGAACCGAACCGAAATTATTAATATATATAGGAAATTAAAAAAATCGAATCGAATTGAATCGAACCAAACCGAAATCAAAGAAAACTGAACAGAACCTTAAGATTTTTGAGTTTTGATTTCTAATTTTTTTTGTTTTTATGTTTTTATTATATAGATTTAATGTTAAAAATATAAAATTTTATAAATTTCGGTTTGATCGGTTTAAAATCGAACCGAACTGATATTTATCGATTTGATTTGGTTTGGTTTTCTCTTATCAATCGGTTTGGTTCAGTTTTTAAAATTTTTAATTTTCGATTTTCGGTTTTATCGGTTCAGGTCGGTTCGGAACCGAACCGACCGTTTGCACACTCCTACTGGCAATATGGTCATCCGTTGGCAATGTGGCTTTGGACACGAAATCTCCTGGAAGTTGAATGCGTGGTTCCTCCAATATGAGTTGACATTCAAATTACATGAAAATTATAAAATTACTCTCTATTTTATCAATTTATATCATAAAAATATATATAATAATAAAAAATACTAAAAATTCACATCATTTCACTATTAAAAAAGAAAAAAAATAAATTTATTAATAGAAATTTTTTTTCTCTATAAATTTATTATAATAATTATTTCATTCTCTTAAAATCAAATAAAGGTCATTTTATTTCATAATAATTGATGTTACTTTTTAAAAAAAATTTTAATAATTATTTTTTTTTATTTGAAAAGATAATTAAAATTTTGCTTTCATTACAAATCATGTGCATTGACGTTAATCGTTAAATTTTACATATATTATATAGAAATACAGTAATTACTCGTCTAAAATCGAATTAAATTGTCAATACTTAGATAAAGAATCAAATGTGGCAATCAAAGTGCCGGTGCTTAGTCAAAGAAAGAAAGAAGAGCCTATTCTTGAACCAGACAAGACAAGTAGAGATTGCTCAGTCAACCTGACTAAATAGAAGAGTATTCGGTAACCAAAAGTGAGCAAAAGAATGTTTGGGCATCAAAGACCAAGTGAAATAATGATTGGACAACCTAGATCAAGCAGAAGAAAAGTTTAACTCAATATTCTAAGATTTATAAAGATAGCTACAATAATCACTTAGTCCTTTGATCTGTAAATACGAGAAATAAACATTAATTAAATACGTGTATTCTGTCAAAATTACTATAGAATACTCTACTTTTCTCTTTCACTCTTAATCAACAATTTATAACTTTAGCAATAAAGTGGCTGGTTAAAAGACTACCAACCTCACTACTTTTTTTGTTTTATTAGCTTATATGGCACTTGAACTGGTTTTTAGAGGCTCATTACAAAGGAATAGGAAAAGTAAAAGAAAATTAAAAAGTAAAAATTTAAATTATACACCATCCCATCTCCTTCTCACCCTTTTTTTGTTTAATTTTTTTTTATCTCATCTTTACAAATAAATATTTTACAATTTTCTTTAAAAAATTAGTTTTCCTTAAAGTCTTTTTTTTTATTCTTCAACATTGAAAGAATACTATCATCTTTTTTTTTAAGTATTATAATTATTGCATCAAATAATTTTTATCACTTTATCATGATGTAACTAATGTGAAATATTTGAATTTTTTTTAATCTTTATGATATATTCAATAAATTTTTATAATATTAATTAATATTAATTTTACTACATTTTATTTAATTAATTAAATTTAATATTTAATTTTTGATGTATTTGCTTAAAAAATTAATATAAAAAAAGAATTAATATAGTATGTATCATTTAAATATATATATATATATATATATATATATATATATATATATATATATTAGATAATTTTATAGTTAAGCAAATTTGATTTAATTTAAAGAGATTTACATGTACTATATTGTCTAAATGCTAAAAATGAAAAGGATTAATATAATTCACTATATTTTTAGAAAAAAAGGAAAATATAATTTGCTCTAAAAGGAGACAAATGACTAGTATATCTGCACTTAACACTATGTTTGGGAACTTTTTAGAGGGGAAGAAAAATAAAGGAGGAAAAATAAGGAATGAAAATAAAAATTATTTTCCTTTTTCTTGTTTGGATTGAGAGAGAAAAATATTGGAGGGAAAGTTGTTTTATGGATAATAAAATTACAACTTTTGCCCTAAATTTTTTTTAAAAAAAACTATAAAATATAGGATTATATTTTTTAATTTTGAATGTTTTCCTTCCACTTTCTCTTCATTTTGGAGAGAAAATAGAAAATGACAAAATATTTTTATTTTCCCTATAAAATTTCCTTGATTCCTTATTTTCTACTCAATCCAAATAAAAATAATGAAAAATAAAATCTTCTCTTACTTTCCTCCCTTCCTAAACATAGTGTAAATGAATACAAATGTTAATGAAAAAACATTGTAGTGGTTTTTTTTTTTTTTTTTTTTTTTCTCAAATGCATTAAAAAGCCCTAGGGGCTTACTATGTTTGTTAACTTTATTAGTGAGGAAAGAAAATAAAAGAGAAAAAATAAAGATGGAAAATAAAAATAATAAATTTTTTTTTCTCTTTATTTGAATATCAGGAAGAAAAATAAGGATAATTTTTTTAAAATAGTAAAATATTTATTTTATTTTTTTATTTGAAATTAAAGTAAATAATTATAAAGATAAAAAAATAATTTTATTTATTTATTATCTATTTTCACCTCAAAATAGAAAAAAAAGAATAATGACATTTATTTATTATAATCCGCTCTTATTATCATCTTTCTCAAATGTTGCGCATTCTCAAATAAGAGAGGTGAGAAAATATTTTTATCTTTCTTCACTGACTAACAGCCACTTGTTCCCTCGAGGATGCTTTCGATTCTGTCCTTTTCCTACTTTTCATTCGTTAAACCCACTTTATTTATTTCTTAAACCCACTTTACACCACTTTATACGATATATTATACGATAAAGTGGCAGATGATCGACGGTTGGTAAGACGCTATATAATGCATCACTCAAGCATGAAAAAAAAGGCATCCAACCACCACTTGGGTCTGTCTCTGCAAAAAATTTGATGCTCTCTGGCTTTGGATTTTGTGATATATCCTCCGCTGTTCACAACTTCTACATTGTTAATTCATTGGTTTTCTTGGCAATCCAAATGTGTGTACTAATCTCTTTTTTTTATTTAATTTATCATGTAATTTTATTTTCTTTTTTAATAAGTTAGGCCCTTCTCAATATTTCACCCTCTGTTTTATTTTTTCAATCTAATTTTTACTTTCATTTTATTAATTATGTACATAATAATCTTTTAAATTATTATCAATTATAACTAAAATTATAAAAAAATAAGTGTTAAAACTCTCAAATTAATATTATAACACATAAAAATTTTGATTTGACATAATCCCATTAGATACAGTAATTCATTTTAATTCACGTAAAATTTAAAAAGACTTATAAAATTAAAATTTCAATTGAGCATCAATCTTACAATTTGTATAATCTCTTTGATCTAAATGACCCGTAACATTTTATGCGGCCCAGTGGCCCAATGTTTTAAGCCACATTTCTTGGGTTGGATTCTCAACTCCAACATCATTTTTCTCCTTTTTATTAACTTAATTAATCCTAGCCGTCCCTTCCACTTCACTTCAGATAATCTCAGCCATTTAAGTCTTACTGTATATACATTTATTTAAGCCTAACCCTACCCTCATCGTGTTCATTTCCTCCTCCTCCTTTCTGCCGATTGTGGAGGTCTTCTCTGCTTCCTCCTTTCCTTTTTTTTTTCTCCAGCGAGCCCTTGTAGTCCCTTTCGATTTCTTCCCCATCTCTAGATTTCTTTGATTTAAAGCCTCTTTATTTATTTTTTTTGTTTATTTATGTAGCTTTCAATATCCTTTCCATCGACCACCACTCTCCTCTCATCTGCTTGTACTTTCTCGCCTAATTGGCCAGCGCTCTTCTCTGTGATTTTGGGAGTTCTTGTGGTATCAGTATCAGCAACAATTCTCTTTTCGCATAAGCAAGTCACAGGTAGCAGAGAGGTCAGCAATTCTCCTCTGTGATTTTTGGGAGTTATTTTCTCTTACTAGCCCAGATGGAAGAATCTTTTACTTTTAAATCTATGCTACTTAATGGGTTTTATTAATTTCTTAGGTTTGTAATTGATGATATTGTATTTTGGCATTTAGCTAAGTACATTAGATTTGTTCTCTTTTATTTTTTAGGCCTTTTGCTGTAAATACATCGAATTTTGTTACCTTTTTTATGCGTTTGCTGTAAATCTATGCCTTGTGATGCTTGAACCTTGATGTTGGATGTGATAAATGTGCCGTGAGCCTTGCTGTTGCTTGCTTCTGCATTATTCCTTAGGAAGATACAGACTTTCTTTGTCGCTTTTGTTTCATCCTACATATTTACTCTTCGAACTAACTATTTTTAAATAACCTCCTCCTCCCTTTTCATTTCTGTGTATATATATATATAACAGTACGCCCGATGAAATATTATCTAGCCTTCAACTATTGGCTTCCCTCGGAGAACAGCTGGGAAATGAAAATTTTAGTGGTTGCTCTAATCAACTATGCAATAGCAATGACAATTGAAGATGCACTCAAAAGCCATCCCAACCCAAATTACAAAAAATTTGCTAGAAATATTCGTCTCCTGTTGGGTTATATGGCAATTGTGATACTTGTTTTGATTAATGTTCTCATCTACGGTGTGTTACTTTTGAGTTTATGGGTCTACATGGTTATACGAGTAGCACGCAATCCATATCAAGACTTATATCTATTAGTAGGCGAAGATTTGCAGCACTCAAAGGAGCTAGCTGAAGATGCAATCCAAAGGCTATTTGGCAGGCTGGAGTGAGCCACGGAATCAATGGTCTAGTTAGGTATATCATTCTAGTAAATCTGAGTTCTCTTTACAATTTTAGATCTCTATATAAAATGTATGATTTTAGCAGTAATTTTAATGGTTTAATTGTGATAGTTTAGTCTATATTAATGTAACTGAGTTGTAGAAATAATACTTAGTTGTAGGATTTTGAAAGGGTTTTCATTGAAATTTGGAAATTTATTTATGTATTTCATGATTGAATATGTTAGAATATTTGTTTATTACATTGTTAAATCTCCTTCTCTCATTTGTAATTTTCGATGCAAAGAGAGATTTTGATTTATGTGTTGTTTGTAGAGGAAAAGATAGGGAGAGGGAGAGAATTTTTTTATTAATAATTTTTTATCAGCATTAAGTCCAATTTTGAAATATTTTATTACAATATCCGAGTTGTAGAAATAATTCCAATGCTCATCTCCTTCAGCACAACAAAATACCCATCTCATTCCCAGAATATGTTTGAGAATAGCATTTGCTATTGAATCCATACTCAAAGCTTGTAAATCAAATTGTGTTGATCTTAGTCCCAAGCTTCAGATGGTTTCTTGACCTGCATATTTAAATGGGTAGCTTGGAACTCATATCAAGATCTTTACCATTTGCTACTCCAAGCATTTAATGAGTTGAAGAGGCTCTCAAGAAATGCATTTGAAGCACTGAGGAGGGAGGCCAATTTGAGGTGGGGAAACAACGTAATGCAGGAACTGAATCATCAATCTTCTTCATCTGTTAAATATTGTTTAGTCTTAATTATTGCTTATTCATTGATATTATGTAAATGACCTTTTTCATATTCCTTACTGCTACTCTGACCAAATTGGTGATTAATATCTTTATTGCTTATTGCCACTCTGACCAAATTGGTGATTAATTTCTTTGTATTTCTTGCCCAGCACTGTCCATGGATTCAACAAAGTTAAGCTTCTTGTTGTAACTTAAAGCTTGCTTGCTATCAGTTCAGATATCTTGGGTCTTTGATTGTACCAGGGTAATTAGCAAAGCTGCTGGTTCATAGTTATTTCCTCTTGAATCTTAGGTTTGAATCTATTCAGAATCATAGTTGTGTTGTGCAGTAGTTTTTTTGGGTCTTTGGTTATGCAGCTTGAGTGGGAGCTTCTGCTGCTATTTATATTTTGGTTTGGTTATTTTTTATTATTATTTTTTAAATTCAATGGAGTTAGCAGTAATCGATGGATTATATAACATGGGCAGCTTTCTCTTTTCAATAATTCTCAAATAGATTTTGTTTCAGTTTTGCATTAATAGAAAATTACAAAATACAAAGACTGATATTGAATCTGCTGGCAGCAACAACTAGCGAACAATGTGATTGTTAGAATAACCTCTTAAAATTTCATCATAACCTTTTAGATTTTCTAATCTCAATAATTTGTGGCATGAAAGAATTTACAAGTTTTAATTATTAGTGAAGATTTGATATTTAACAGAGTTGAATAATGAAAAACTATTTAAAATTAAGACTTAGTTATTATTTATTTATAATTATGGTTTGAGGTTGCTCTTGACTTCTCATATGGTATGAGAGCCTAATTTATTTTCTTGGGGTCGTGTAACTCTTCACAGGGCTTGTATTTCAAATGATGATTATTACTTGAGCTGCTGGCCATGTATCGGGTCTAGCCTACAAAAAATAGCGGTCTAGCCTACAAAAAATAACGGTTGCCATCTCAAGTTGTTTTGAAAATCTGGGAATTAGGGTTACAATTATGGCATTATAGAATCTTTGTTGGGCTTTGACAATTAAAAAATATTTAAAAAATTATTATTTAATTTTTTTTTATTTCAATAAAATTATTTTTTTATTTTAAAAAATATATTAGTTAGTGGTTACATTTTTGTTACGTTTACTTTTTAATCCTATCGTCCAATTTAAATTAAAATTTCTGTTAGTGAATGTGTTTAAAATAAAGAAATTATCATTATATAGACTAAATAGTTTAAGACTTGTAAGATGAATGAACTATATAGTTATATTTTTCAAATTACAGCGGTTGAATAAAATTTAAATTAATGATTAAAATGACAAAAAGTAAACAAAACAGAGCTAATCTTAAAAATTATCATATAAAACTTTTTTGGTAAAAAGAAGTTCATTGAAAATTCTCTGCTCCTTTTACTAATTGTAAAGATTTTTTAAAGTTAATTACATCAATAATTTTTTAATTTAAATATTAATTTTATTTCAGTCATTCAATTTCAATTAGTTAAAGTATAATTACTCAACTTTAATTTCATTTAAAAAAAAATTTCTCTTAACTAACAGCTAGTTTTCAAGTTAAAAAAAAGTTAAATTACTATTTTACCCTGTTTCTCTTCTCTCTCTCAATCTTATTTTCTTAATCAAATTAATTGTCATTATTTATCAATGAAATTATTTTCTAAAGCACTATTTTCTAAAAATTTATTTCAATTAAATAAGTTAATTCAAGTGTAAATTAGATTATTGGCCCTTTTTAATTTAAAAAATAATTTTTAAAGTATAATTTGAATTAAATAATTAAATTCAAATCTCAATATAAATAAGATTATAATTACAATTTTAATTTGTTTTAAACAAAACAAATTAATTTTTAAATATCAATGACAGTTATGTTATTAAATCATAATAGAAAATCCATAAATAATCTGAGTTAGGTTTAGGGTTTGCTATTATGGTTTAAAAATTGAATTATTTTATTTTAAATTAAATTAAAATTGCAGTTATAGTCTTAATTAAATTGATATTTGAATTTAATTATTTAATTAAATTATACTTCCAAAAATTATTTTTTAAAATTTAAGAGAGTATGTAAATTAATTGGTACTTGAATTAAATTATTTGATTGAAATAAAATTTTAGAAAATAATATTCTAATGTTCTAAAAGTAAAGGGGATAATTTATTGATGGTTTCAAGTTTAATAAAATTTAAATTAATTCCCATTTTGTGAGATCTTAAGATTAAATTGTCGTTGTCTGTCTTATCATCACCCAACCTATGGGATAAATAAGGTCAAAAGAAATATTTTATTTAATGAAATAAGAATATGAATATATAGCTTTTTTTTATATATTTATGCTTAATTTATTTAAAATATTTTAAGAGTAGCTTGTAAAAATTTTGTGACAATATAAAGAAAATAAATGTGAAGAATAAATTTAAATAGAAAATGAATATAAAAAATAAATAATAAAATATCAATATAAATAAATTCCTATAAGATAGAAATTCTTTTGTGATATATGTATAAATTATTCATCATCTTTTTCAAGTGTTTTGATTACTAAAACATCATTTGGTAGGATCAGATAAAACTTTGATTAGACATTATATCTTTGATTAGACATTATATCTTCTATTTCCCTTTGGAGGTGACTAATTTAATTTTTCATATATAGTATTAATTTATATAGTTTATAATTGTGACTTTTAGTTTTTTTAATATTAATTAAATTGTAATATTGTTATAATTTTCTTTTATTATAAAGAATTAAGTACATAATTTTTTAATCATAGTGGAAAATAAAAATATTACTTTAGTTTATATAATTTATAACTACAACCTTTAGGTCTCCTAATATTAATTAAATTGCAACTATTTTTATTATTTTTTTATTAAATATTTTATAGGTCTATCATTATTTACATGTCATTACATATCATTAATTGATGTTGTAAAATTATTAGAAAATAAACACAAAATGGACAAATGAAAAAAAAAAAAAAAATAGAGTGCTACTCATATGATAAGATCAACTTTATTATATTAATTATAAAAATTATTAAATGGTGTGCTGTGGTGTGATTAAATTAGAATTGCAATTGTGTGGTGGTGGACAAAGTATAAACACTAGAGATGAAAACCATTAGATACAGCTTCTCATAGAGATCTTTATTTATATGTGAGTCAATCTATATAATTATAAATTTTATCTACGATATATATTATAAATTAAAAAAAAAGATTGTATGTTTATCTACAATAAATATATATATATATATATATATATATATATATATATATATATATATAAAGAATTACTTTTTGTAGATAATATAATTAATACTTTTGTCTCTTCATTTTAAAAATGTCAATAGTTTTGTTTTGTATTTTAAATTCATCAAAATAAAGGTCCTTGAGTTAAAATTGCCGTGTGTGCATGAAATGAACATAGTACGATTGATTAACTTGAAAAATTCATAATTAAACTGCCACTCTCTCAACCAACATAAGCATGCATCACACAGTATTCTGTTAGACATATCATCAAACAAGAGACAGGCATTGCACATAAATAAGTATGAAGAAGAATCCAATTAAAAATCTCAATACAACCCAAGGATCAACAACAAACAAATTGGTCCCCCTCCATATACAGTTCCTCGCTACCTCCACATCCTCCTCCCATCTCCAGCTTTTCCTAAATGCTCTTGTTTGCCTCCACAACTTGCTTTGTTTGCAAACCACCTTTAACCTGCAAGCTACTCCTTAAGATCCAGCCTCATCACTTGTATTTATGGAATTGATTTATTATCGTAGCTCTAGTGTCTGAAGCAGAGCACCTAAGGCGGTAGTTACTCATGGAGTGAAGGACAAGGAAGAAGTCTGGGCAGTGGGTGCATGCGATGGTTCTAATGCCACAGCCAGACCACCACTGGCTTCCAATGGCTCCTTCGTTTCCCAAGCTGATTTGGCACTTTGGGATTTTTCTGGGATGATAAATGGGGATTGGATCTATACCCTGTAATTTGGCAGGTTTTGGTTCGTACTGCTCAATGTGCAAATGCAGTTATTCTTGTTTGTTTGAAAGTTCAAATGGCTGCCTTCTGTGCCCTTGGTGTCACTTACGCAGTTATGATTTTAGTGGTCTAGTTTAGTAGTACAGAAGCGAGAGAGACAAAGAAATGAAATGGAAAGAAGAAGCGTAAAAATTTATCAGGGGTTAAGAGAAGGATTGATTTTGTTTCACGATTGAATTCAGGTTGTGAACTATAGGGTTATGCTTTTAGAATGCAATTGCTCTGATTATGCTATTGTTTTTGAGGCTTTACATGAAGGCACATTGAATTTAGGTCGTTTGAGTTTGGAGAAGTAAAGGGAATAGGCCTGTGAGAGAGATGGGGGGAAATGGGTTTGTGAATGTGATGGCATCCTAGTTTTGGGCAGAGTAGAAGACCGAAGGGAGAGATGGTCAGACAAATGAGAAGGAAGAGACAGTAAATGAGAGTATTTTGGGAACTAAAAATGTTTCTCTACCATCTGACCCCTGATACACATTTGATTTAACGGAAACGTGATTTAAATTTGGATAGAAGAACTTAAATGTACAATGGAAACAAAATTCGGGGATATAACCGTTAGATTTCAAAAATAGGACAAAAGTGTTAATTATGCTATATCTCATAGATTAAAAAAAAATAATTTTTCCTAAAAATAAAATAAAAGATCATTAGCCACTTAAGACAAACGAAATTTTTTATTTATCATTTGTATTTTAAATTTAAAAAAATTTGAAAAACAAAGAAAAAATTTTACCAAGCATAATAAATTTAAAACTTATATAATAAACTTCAATGTAATATGAAACCTATATCTTTATTGATTGGAATAAAATCAATCCCACTAATATAGATATAACAAACATTAGCACTCCATAAAATACTTCTTCTGAAAGAATTCAATTCCATTCTATAAAAAGAATTTAATTCAAATGAATTTATAAGAAAATTTATATGTTATTTAATTCACTTGAATTTTATTGTTTGAAATAATTGACAAATGAAATGAATGAGTTATTCAATCAACATGAATTTTAACAAATAAATAAATATGATTTGTTTGAAGAAAAAAATTATTATTTTAATCCAAATGACTCGTAAATTGTATATTAATATGAAAATTTTTTATAAATAACATAAATTTAATAAGTAATTTAAATCTATCTATGACTCAAAATGATTAATTTCGTTTAAAAAATATCAGATAAAGTCAAAATAAACTCAACTACTTCCACCCAACTAGTTTGAAAACTCTACATATTTTATTTAAAAATGCTTTTCATGTAACTACTAATACTAGACCTAGTAAATACGTATGGTCATACCATTTTGAGTTACGAATCATCTTGATTCTACCTTGCTCAAGTAGATTGTTCAAATAAAATCATTTTGAGTTACAAGTTTATTCAAATTATTATAAGATTGCTATACATAATGAATCTATAATCAATTTGAGAGTTACTGATTCATTTTAGATTAATATATATATATATATATATATATATATATATATATATATTCATTTAATTTCTGAATTAAAATGGAGTTAATTGGATCAATCCAAATAAATTATCTTCACGTTGAGACATATAAGTTATTAAATTAACTCTTAATTTAGAACTTATTAATGTTAAAAGAAACTACAAGTTAATTTGAATGAGATTCAAATAAGGCCGAAATTTACCATATCGCCATGCTTATATAATAAATTTTTTTCTTAATTAGGTAACATCACATTTTTTTTTTAGCAGTGAGAATGGGAGAGTGGAGTCTCAAGTCTAGCTTTGTCAGATGAGTAATATACCATTAGCCAAGCCAGGCTAGGAAGTAACATAATATATTTACTCTTCGAACTCAACTATTTTTAGACAACCTATATATATATATATATATATATATATATATATAATAGGACGGTATGAAATATTATCTATCTTTCAAATGTTAAGTTTCCTCAACTCAGAATAACATTTATCTTAGGACATGAAGATGTCCGTGATCGCTCTAATCATATATGCAGCAGCAATGGCAAATGAAGATAACTCCAAATTCATCGTAACTCAAATTACAAAATAATTGTTAGTATTACTCTTCTCTTAGTGGGTTATCTAACAATTGTACAACTTGCTTTGATTCATATTCTTCTCTATGGTTTGTTACTTCTGAGTTTATCAGTCTACTTGTTTATAAGAGTAGCATGGAACCCTTATCAAGACTTATGTCTAGCACTAGGTGAAGATTTAAAACACTTAAAGAACCTAGTTTAAGATGTAATCCACGGATTGGAAAGGCTAACTAAAGGTAGGAGTGAGCCACCAAATCAGTTATCTAGTTAAGTACATCATTCTTGTAAATCCGATTTATAACTTAATATAAGTGATTACAAACGAGATTTATCTTTATAGTTTTAGATATCTTTATAAAATGTATAATGAATTTAGCAATAATTTTCAAGGTTTAAATGTGATAGTTTAGAACATATTAATATATTTGAGTTGTAGATTTTTGAAAGAGTATTTATTAAAATTTTTAAAATTTATTTGTCTAAGTCATAATTGAAATTTTGGAAAATATTAGAAATATCCCTCTCTCATTTGCAATTTTTGATGCAAAGAGAGATTTTGATTTATGTTTTGCATGAAGAGGAAGAGTTGAGGAGAGAATTTTTTTAATAGCATTATGTCCAGTTTTAAAATATTTTATCAATTTCAATGGGAAAAGGAATTCAATTTCAAAAATTATATATATTCAGAGTCAATGTAAAAAATAATAACAATTTAGAAGAATGTAATCGATAATACCACTACATAACCTATTTTTGTCAAATTTGCAAATGTTAATGAATGAAAAACAAATATGCTTTTTCTTTTGACCCTTTGTATGGATCTTAACTTGGCAAGAAAATGGAGAGAAATTAAAGAGAGAAAATGAAGAGAAATAAATTTATTGGGATAGATTGTTGGAATGGGAGAAAAAACAATTTATTATCATATTTTCACTTTCTTTCTTATGTTTATATCAATTCTCTTTTCTATTTAATATCCAAAAAGGGAAATTTAGAGAAATCAAATGTCTTTTTTTTTTTTTTTTTCTCTTCCCTCAATCCAAACAAAGGATAAGAATCTAGAGCATTCTCATTTTTCCTGTGATCACAAGGCTGTAGAGTTCTATCTTTTTTATTCTAAATTTTTTATAGCGAAGAATAATTTTATTAATGAGAAAGATAAGTTAGGAAAAACCTGGCAACAAAGAACAATAGAACAAGAAAACATTACACCTAGCAACGTTGAGCCAGTAGTAAAACAAAATGAGATACAGAGTCAAAACAAAGCACACACTGGTACCAAGAGAAGATCAAGTAACCAATGACAAGATAACAACAAAGGTAACAAAACTCAATGCCAAAACCGAAAGACACAGTAGATGTATCTCCTTAACAAATGACTTCCTCAAGAAAACATTTTGGTTTAGCCTATAAAATCTATAGCCAAGATGTGTTTCTCCTTAAAGAAAATTACACTGGTCCATGAACAATTGAACCAGCAAGAAGCAAGAGCACTTCCCAAAGAGAACCGAAACCCACAAAGCAATAGGACAATCAACCAAGAACTCCTTAAGGCTCTAAAAACCAGAGAAAATACGTGAAAATGCACTACAAAAATTCAAGCACATCCTTAACCCCACCAGCAGTACCTAATGACTGAAAGAGCAAATCAAATTGCGTTATTAGAGAGGCAAACCTGATCAGATTTAATCTGATTTAAGAAAAATAACAATATTGCCTCATCTGATTTAGAATTCGTCAAACCTAGTTGCTTCCCAATCGCCAACGTAGCTGCTTTAGAATTTACATGCAAACCCGCATCATCTCGAGAAGTTTGGTTCTTTGCATGTCTAAGAATAACCCAACAGATGTCACTCTCGTCTGGTTGTTCAGTCACATAATTTCCACATTCAGTTTGAAGGAGACATCAGTACTATTACTTCCACCCTTTCGATTGGTCCTGCCCACATTAATTTATTTCTTTCCCTTTTTGCCTCCCTTGTTCAATTTGGGTTAGAAATCTAGCAAATCAAAGAGAAGCTCACTCTTGCCCCGTTGCGAGACTTCAATTTTAATATAAAAAGGACCTTAGTTTGCATCAGCCGAAATGGATGTTGGTAAGAGAGACTCACCCGAAATTTCTTGTCTAGATATTCTTCATGATTTGGGCTGATATAAGGGATGAGAGTGAAGTTTTGATTATCTTGTAGAAGCTCGTTATATTGTGAAAGCTCATTAGCCATGGGCTCCTTATTAGTAGCCCAACCATTTCTCTGCAGCTCACAATCTTTCAAATTAAGGATAGCTGGAAGAGAGATAGCCTCATAATTGTTATGGTTCTCCAGAAGCTCAAGTAAGATATCAGCAGGGAAATTATCATACTGGTTACAGATAGGATGAAGTCTATGCAGCAGCTCTCCACTCTTGGAAGCCTCAAAATCGTCTCTCGTTAATAAGGAATCAGATGACTCGGCCTCACTCACTTGGTGACTTGGAATCTTCTTGAGTATTGCCATTGATGAAATCTGTTTTAGTGAAAGAATTCTCACTCAAGGAACTCACCACTGGTGGCATAGGCAGAATTTTAGAGGTGATGAGAACTTCACCGCAATCCTCTTCAATAGACGTCATATGAAATTTAGAGTTTTCCACATTAGTTGCTATAATTTTGTGAATGAAATTCAGAGATGAGGTTGATATAAGCACTCTTGCAATATCTAGTCTATTCTAGATGTGCTGTAATGCCCTCACTTTAGGTAGTTCTGTATATTCCACTATTCTGGCTACTAACGTTTGTTCGGATGGCTGGAATGTCTGAAACTATCCTTAAATTAAGGTGAAGAGATATAATTTAATTTTAAATTAGACAATTAAGAGTAAAAGAAATCAAAATAAATGAATTAGAAAACAGTTAAATGTGCTTAAGGCTCGGTGATGAGTGACTCCCTTGGGAAGTAGCTAAAAATTGGTGTTTTGAATCTGTTTGCTATTCCAATTCATGTAGGACCTTATAAGACTCTTAATTAAGAATTAAATAAGGTATAATAAAGAATTAATAAGTTAAAGAAACTAAAAAGAAATAAATAAAATGCATTAGAATTGGAAAATGGCATATATGATAATTTTAAGGAAGATTAAGGGCAAAGATGAAACTAACACTTGTCATGTGACTTGCACATGACTATGGCAGCCATAAAACATCTCAAAATTCATATTAGGATGCAGAAAATAAAAAGAAAGAAGAGAAAGAGGAGGTGGCCGAATAAGGGAAGAAAAAGGAGGAAGGAGTACCACCATTTTTCAACTTAAAATTTCACTCCAAATCAAGGTATTTTGTTTCCCAATAATTTCTAAGCAACTTATTTTTACTTTTCTTTATTTTATTTCATGATTTGGGAGAAAGGAAAGTTAGGGTTCATGTGGATTGGATTATGGAAGTTGATGAAAAATTGGGAACTCATAAAAGTAACTTGATTTAATTAAGTTTAATTTGATTTTTAACATGATTTTAACATTCTAAACACAAAACCAATAAGAATTTTGCATGAATAAACAAAATCCACCTAGGGTTCCTTGTGATATTGTTCAGCCAACATTAGAGGAATTGGGAAAAAAATTTTTTGGTTCGATTAACTAGTTAATTTATTAAGCAACTTAGACATGAATTTTAGAATTAGATTAATTTATTTGGTGTTGAATCAAATTTTCCATAATGTAAAGTATGTAGGAAGTAGTTGAAACATGGTGAAATTGCCATATTTGGCAGCCACTTTGATAAATTTATTTGGAATTGTGTGGATGTTGGTTGTTTGATTGAGAATTGCAGGATTAAAATGTTTTTTACGGAGAATATCAAGGTATTTTTTGGGGATCTGAAAAATAAATGACGTTAGTTCTTTTTAGCATGTAAATCTTGCACACCAAGTATTTGATAAAATCCCTAAATGAACTTGACATAATGTGGGAGGTATGATCAATTGGTTAAAGAAAATTGTTATATGGCTTATCGGGTAGGAAAATTCTTAAGTAAACAACAAAATTTGCTCAACGAGTGTGCTTATTAAGAATAATCGAGGAATTTATTCTGAACTATCTGTATTTTTCTATTTGACACTAGTTCCAAAGGAGCAAGGTGGAAGTGTTGACTTAGGAACCAAATCCACATAAATTGGAAATAAATAGGTTTGTGCACAACTAGTATTAAACTATTAAATGTTTCTACATATTTATGTTGATAAAATGACTTTATTGATACATATTTTATGTTCTCCAAAAGATGATTTACCACAACAATTGATTGAATTTCATTATTGTTATGATGAATTTTAATTAAAATTATGATTTATATTGTGTTTTATATGAATAGTATATGTTGTTGAGATTTGCAGTAAATGGATTCATATTGAGATTTTATACCCATACAAAAGGAAATAAATTTATGCTATTGTTTTCATATCTCACGGCTAATACTTGACATGGTTATTACCCGTCCCTCATTTGTTGAGGTGATACACTGGTGTTTGGATGGATGTGATCTGGATACAATGATATGTGCACATTGATATGATATGGTCTCTCTCATGTAAGAGGTGAGATGAGATTTGAAGATGGCCCTTGTGGATTATTTATATATATGGTGTTATGAATGACATATGCACAATGATATGATATGGTCTCCCTCAGGAAAGAGGTAAGATGAGATTTGAATATGGCCCTTGCGGATTAATCTTGCATTAGGCTGGTGAGATTAAGAATGATATTTAAATTGTGCAAATGTGTTTTAAAGATGATACCATATGAGTAAATGATATATAAGAAACTGTTTTCTATATGTGACCTATACCTTGTGAGTATATTTGAATATTCATTTTCATGACTTGTTTTGAATATTGTTTTCTTGACTTATTTTTTGATGATTTAATTGTTTATGGTTCAATATTTGTTGTGCACCACTGGTTCATTTGTATTCAGCATTAGTTGTTTTCCTAACTAACGCAGATAAAGGAAAGGAAAAATTACAGGCAAGTAGGAGCAGTGCCTGTTGTCACCAAGATCAGGAGCTAACTTGACGTAGGTGACTTGGTTCCTTGATTTTGTGTATATATGATGTTATCCATTTGTAACAGGATATTTTGTTTTAATATCTGAGCATAACAAGATAAAATTTTATTGTCTGTATATAAATATAACTTTATGAAATAATTTATTAGTTAATTGATTAAAGAAAACTAATATGCGATTCTGATACCCATGAGATTGTTAAGTTATAGACTGCCACAGGTATTAATCAAAGTATTATTTGAACTGTTTTAATCAAAATACAACAGTTTTAAAACTCTAAATTATCTGATTTAAAGCTTTTCTATAGGGAAACTTATATTTAGAAACTATATCATTTTCTTAAGAAGGTGTACTGCATCTAATTTTAAAACAAAATATATAGTTGCAAAGTAAATTGAAAATGGATTAAAATGAGTTACAACGAATTTCTAATTTACAGTTATTTTGATAATCTTTTTGGTAGTATGAAATTCTGTAGTAAAATATTTTTTACTCTATTATGTTTTGAATTAAAATGATTTTAAATCTACTCAATCCATTGTAATATGTTCACCGGGTTCTAAGGATTCGATCTCGACATCTGTTGAACATATTATGAGAGTCATGTTACGTCTAGGAGAGGGGTAAGGCGTGACACGTGCTTTTGTCAAATGAAATAAAATCACCAAGAAAGGAGAAAATCCATAAAAAAAAAAATTGTGAAGCAAAGCGATAATGGTATACTTCGCAATTTAATCCATACAAATCTGTGTGTTTTTCACTCCAAGGGCAGAAGCCTTGTCATTTTGAGGAGCAAAGCCCATAGAAAGCCACTTTGTCAAATTGGCAAGAAACCTTAGACATATAAAACAAGAAAACAATAGGGCTAGATGAACTTTTATATAGATGGTTGAAGAAACAAGCACAACATTAAGCTTATAACATAGTTAGCATATCTATTATATAATATTATAAATATCAACTGTAGTGGTATTATGAACAACAGCATCTATGTTCCGCATTTGCAATGAACAGTAAATCGCAATTATTTCAAAATAACATTTATGTCCTCAACCTGGGTGCTTTAAATCTCTTTTTCAAGGCTTTTTTTGTCTTTTCATATGGGCTCCTCCTTTGTCTTTTCTATTTTATACTTTGGCATTTTAGCTCCTGTTTCCTTTACATCCTTGCCCATAGCACATATTCAAACGAAGTCGTGCTCTTTGCCTCTGTGCTACTAAGTAAGCTCTTTTCCCTCTTCACCTTACGGTGTTCTTCCTATTTTATCCTTTTTTTTTCCTTGCCGCTTTAAAATATAATAAAAAAGAAATATAATAATAATTCTCTTTCTTTTAATAGCATTGTAGAATGATACGTACGTATCTCTCAAATTTCCACCAATTTATTTTAATAGCATTGTAGAATGATACTTACGTATCTCTCAAATTTCCACCGATTTATAGGGAAATATTTTAGTTAATATTTCTCCACCTTCTTCTTCCTTTCTCTTTAATTCTATCTTCTATTTTGATGTCCAAATAAGGAAAATTCTCTTCTCTCCATCTCCGTAAATCCAAACAAAGGGTCAGAGACTTGTATGAATTCGGTGAGATTTGGGTGGATGAGGATTATCAATTGGGTGTCTAACACCCCCGTTTGCATAGCCTGGTAGATTTCACTGTTCCGGTGACCGGTGTCGGTCCGGACAATTAAGGAGATTAGAACCATACTTAAGATAACTAGAGAAACCATAAACACAAATAATTAGTAATGTTCAATTAGTTAAGTATAAATAAGAAAAACAGAACATAAGAGGTTAAACGAGCCGAGAGTCACAACGATGGGTGACCTCCTCGGGAACGACTGCGAAGTCGTTTTAAACTCAAATTTCGAATCGTAAAATGTGGCGCTGCGGTACTTAGGACCTTTATGAACACAGTGGAAAAGAGAAAATCATGAAAAAGAACTGTTAAGCCAGTCAAATAATTAGGTCAGGAAGCCGTAAGAAATATGAAACTATTTGCAAACCGGGAGGAACCGGCGAGGGGCAATTTGGTCAATTGACCGCGAGAGCTGACTCCTGACCTAACTGTCAAATAAAATCGGAGAAAAGAAAATTTTGGAATCGAGAATTAAATTAAAGAACTAATAGAAAAATAGAAAAAAAAGAGAAAAATGAAAAAGGTAAAAAGGGTAGTGACATCATCAAGGTGACATCACCTATGATGTCATAAAAGAATTAATTAATTAGGTTTTTGTGGTCTTCCATACCTTAAAATAAATAAAGAAAACAAAAGAAAAAAAAATAGAAAATCTCTTCTTCTTTCTTCTTCCTTGCCGCCCCACTTTCCTCCCAAGTTCCTCCATGAATGGTCCTCCATTTAAGCTTACATTTAAGCTTAATTTTCTTCACTTAATCCAAATAACTCCCTTAAAAACCTCCCTAGAGCTTGTTATTGCAACTTAAGAAGAAGATTACAAGAAGAAAGAAGAGTTAAGATAGTGATTTGAAGCTTTAAGTTGAGGTTAGTATGTTAATTTGTTACTTTTCCATTTTAAATGCATAATTAGTTGTGAAAGTGAGCTTAGAACTTGATTAAATAAAACAAATATGGGGGAAGGACCATTGCTGAAATTCGGCTAGCTTGAAGAGGGGACATCAATTGTATGGCTTGAGGGTTTTGAATGAGTTAAGAAACCTTACTTAGTTGAATGATTAGCATTAAAACCATTAAATGTAGTTAAATGCATGAGATGAATGAGTTAGGGTTTGAATGTTAGGGTTTGTGAACCAAATTTTGGAGAAATGCTTACATGATGACTTTGGTCTATTGTGAGATGAAAAATGGTCAATAATAAACAAAAGAGATGTGTGGAAATTGTGAGAATGAAAGTTAAATTCGTAGGGCAAATGGTCATGCTGCTGGCAGCATGACCAAGCCAACTTTGAAGGACCAAAACGAAAATTTTACAAGTCCAATTGATATGCCACCAATTGGGGATGAAAATAGACATAAAATAGCACAATTTTCATTAAGGAACCATGGCCAAAAACTGACAAAAACTTAGTGAACCAATTGACCAAAGTGAAATGAGAGCAGGCTGCCACTGCACAAATTGACCAAATGAACAGTTGGTCATAACTCGAGCTAGACAGGTCAAATTGACCTGAAATTTTACCAGTGATTAGATAAGATATAGACCTAAAACTTTCATGAAGAACACAAACCCAAATTATGCCATTAACCCATTCAAATTATTGAGCAAAGTTGAGTTACTGTACCTGCAAAACTGCAGAATTGCCATTTGAGCAGTAATGTTTGAATGGCTATAACTCTCTCTAGAAAACTCTGATTTAGGTGATTCTTGAACCGATGGAAACCTAAGACATAGTAGAACATTTCATATGAAGAAAGTTAGACCAAATTATGAACTTAACTTGATCAAATTACTGAACAAAGTTGGATCAAAAATCTGCCAGAACCAAAATTGCAGCATGAACAGTGCACGTGAACAGTAATTGTATTTTGGCTATAACTTGAGCTACAAAACTCCGATTGAGGTGATTCAAAAATGAGAATAAACTTAAGACAATAAGGAACATTTTCTATGAGGGAAGTTTTGTCAAATTCTAACAGTAGATCGACCAATGGAACAGTGCAACTAGGAGCACCAAAACCGTAAATTTGACAATTTGGCCAAAAGGATTTAAGTTTTGAGAAAATGACCAAAACCAACAAGTTTAGTGACAAAAATGTGGTATGTGGGTGAAGTTGGAGTTCCCATACCTATTAAGCCTTAGAAAGTCAACTATTTGACTTGAATAGTGTAGTGAATAGTAACTCGAAACACAAAAATTTCGAGAACGTCGAATTTAGCACATTAAAGCTAGGTAAAAGTGAAGTTAAATTTATTTTTGGACTTATGTTAAGTTATGGTATTGAAAAACTATGAAATTGTGTGTTTCAGCTGAAAAAGACTTGGAAACTCGGAGAGACTGAGTCAAGGCCTCGAGGCGACTCACTTCAGGTCTGTGCACAATAATACTTGTTTAAATATTTTATTCTCAAAAATTTGACTTCTTTGATTTATTATGTACTGTGTTGCCATTTTATAATTGTAAATGTGACTTTGGAAATTGATCAGATTTCTCATAAATTGTTTGAATAAATTGTTTTGAATTGATTTTATGTTCACACTTAGCATGACAGTATCACATTATTCCTCCTCCATTTATGGGGTTGAGATCATTTATTTTCCTCCCTCTCTGGCTTACCAGTTGAGGTTGAGATCGGATGAGTACTCATTAGCTAGCTAGCCACCTCCCTCATTGATTCGATTAGTGAGGTTGTAGATTGCTTTGTCGTGGTGTACAACGCGGCATTGATCGGAAATTTTGTGTCATGGCTTAAGTTGTGTATGACTTTGGCAACACTGTGTTCATGAAATTGTTTGACTAAACTGTGTTTAATAGATTATTTGACAAAATGGTGTTATTATGAACTTCGATATTTGTGAAATGTGATTGAGAAATATTTAAATTGTGTTTGGCAATGAATGATTTATTTATTGTATTTTAAATTTTTATTGTGCACCACTGAGTATTTTTATACTCAGCGATAGCTTATTTTGCTGTCGCAGATAAGAGCACGGAGAAAGCAGCAGAGTGAGCTGCTGTTAGATCGAGGACTACTCTGACCATTTTGTACGGGTATTATTTTATACCCTTGTTGATAATCTTGATGTAAATATAAAAATGTTGTATGTATCAATGTAGTTGAGCAGTTGTAAATAAATTGTAACAATATTACTTTTGGATTTTCTTCTGTAAATTAATATTTGTACATGTGAATTTCATATTTTATGCTTTGTGAATGGAGATATTAAATGTTTTGTGATGATGAATTTTGACTAGATTGGTGGAATTACTTTGAATTGAGTTGATTTGAGAATTATTGGAGGATGGGAGTTGTGGAAAACTTTTGGAAGTGTTTTTTTTTAGGTATTTGAAGAACTGTTTTCTCCAATTACAAACGGAACTCTGTCAAAATTTTTATAAAATTTGCGGCAAAATTTAAATGGACAAAAATTTTTACTAGTACTTAAACTTTGAATAAATGGTTTTTAATTCCTACCAAAATGCTCGCCACTTCCAAAATGTAAGAGAATTGTTTTAAAATCCCTTGTAGGGTACTTAATGAGTTATCGGTAGGTGAAGTTCGGTAGTTCATTAAGTATTCTACGGGATCATGTTATGCCTTACGGAGGGGTAAGGTGTGACATGTTTTAGTGGTATCAGAGCATTGTTTTGCAATAAATTTTGATTATGCATGTGAATATTTCTTTGATAAGTACAACTGCTCAAGTGTCTTTAATTGATACATATGAAATATTTACATCATGAATATGCACTAACGGAGGTCAACCTCCTTGTGTTTGATCTCAGGAAGTGGAAAATTTTGGAAAACAGAATGGAAGGAGGAGATCATTCCAAAGAACAATCTGTTGAGGCTGAGGTTCAAGGGGAAGCCCCAGCACTCCAGAATGTTAGTGGGTCAGCCACTCCAGCTCCTGCTCCAGCACCGCAGTTCCCTGCTCAATTTGTACAGCAGATGGCTGCGTTCCTCTAGCAAATGGCGGGTAATGTGCCACCCCAAGCTCAGATGCTAGTACCTGTAGCACAACCACATCCCTCAGCTCGGCAATATGAAAAGTTGATGAAATTTGGGGCCACAGAGTTTAAAGGCACTGTGGATCCACTGGAGGCAGAACAGTGGTTGGAAAGAATGGAACGAGTTTTTAGAAAGCTGCAGTGTACGGAAGAGCTGAAGTTCGAGTATTCAGTATCTCTTCTCCAAGGAGATGCATATGAATGGTGGAAGACCATCCCCCACAGCCTGGTTGAACCACCTCTGCTGACATGGACAGATTTTCTGAGGGAGTTTCGACAGAAATGGGTTCCCGATGCATATGTGGATATGAAGTTGCAAGAATTTTTGAGTTTGAAACAAGGGGACCGAACCATAGCAGAGTATGAGAGAGACTTCTCAAGGCTAAGCCACTATGCTGGAAGCTTAGTCTCCACCCCCAGAGATAGATGTAAGAGGTTGAGTCTGGGTTAAGGCACAATTTGAGAATGCAAGTCGTGGGTTTTCGACATCAGAATTTTGCTGAATTGATCTCACAAGCCCTGGAACTGGAAAGGATAGAATCCGAAGGGGCAGTGAAGAAGGGTTCACAAGAGAAAGAGAAGGCTGAAAAGACTACTGGACAAGCATCTGAAAGTGGTTCTGGCAAGAGGAAACAGTTTGGGGGATCCAGCTCCCGTAGAGGCAGAGGCAGATTTTCTGGCCAAAGACCACCTCGGTCTGGTCAGCCGACCCAACAAGCTTTTCGAGGATCTCTATCAGTATGACAGTTTGAAACTTGTGGTAGAACTCATGGTGGGGTTTGTTTTAAGGCCACCGGTGCATGTTTTAATTGTGGAGGGAGCGGACATTTCACTAAGGATTGCACTAGTCCGCGCCGGTCTGGACCTCTTGCTACATCTGAGGGATCAGCCCAAGTCTCTGCACCTAGAGGGTCACAGTCAGCTGCTAGAGGTAGAGGCAGAGGTAGGGGCCCTGGTAACACTCTTGGAAGTCAAAGCACATTAACGATCGGTATCGATGGCGCACCAGTCAGAGTGTATACCATGCGTCAGAGGGAGGAGGCTGAAACATCAGATGTTGTAGCTGGTAATTTCTCCATCCTTGACCAAGATGTGCATGTGTTATTTGATCCTGGCTCCACCCATTCGTATGTTAGTGCTAGTGTGATGTGTTCTACTACTATTCAGTGTGTACCAATGGACTATGATGTGTTAGTAACTAGTCCATTAGGCCAGGAGGTCAGGGTAAATAGGCTATATAGAGACTGTCCTTTGGTGATCCAAGGACATATTTTCCTATCAGACTTGATTGAAATGCCCTTTAGAGATTATGACATTATCTTGGGCATGGATTGGTTAGCCAGGCATCACGCCACGATTGATCAGGATCAAGACAGTCACTTTTGGTCTCCCTCAGTATGGTGATGTAGTAATACATGGGGAGAGACAGTTATTACCTTCAAACATCATTTCAGCTGCACTGGCCAGAAAAATGATTAGGAAAGGGTGTGAGGCGTACTTGGCACATGTGATAGACACCTAAGTGGGGAGTCCAGCATTGGAGGACATTCCTACTGTATGTGACTTTTCGGATGTGTTTCCTGATGAATTGCCAGGATTACCTCCAAAAAGAGAGGTGCAGTTTGAAATTGATGTTATGCCTGGTGTGGATCCAATCTCCATAACACCATACAGAATGGCACCAGCAGAACTAAAAGAATTCAAAGTACAGTTGCAAGAGCTGCTTGATAAGGGCTTTATCTGCCCTAGTGTGTCACCTTGGGGAGCGCCAGTATTGTTTGTTAAGAAGAAGGATGACACACTCCGGTTATGCATTGACTATCGGCAGTTGAATAAGGTGACAATAAAGAATAGATATCCATTACCCCGTATTGATGACTTGTTTGATCAGTTGAGGGGTGCAGCTGTATTCTCCAAAATTGACTTGAGATCAGGTTATTATCAACTGAAAGTACAAGAGCAGAGTATTTCTAAAACTACATTCAGAACTCGCTATGGCCATTATGAGTTCTTGGTCATGCCATTCGGGTTAACTAATGCTCCGGCTGCTTTTATGGATCTGATGAACACTATCTTCAGACCATACCTCGACCAGTTTGTTGTGGTATTTATTGATGATATATTGGTCTATTCGAGGAATGCAAAAGAGCATGATAGACATCTGCGGATTGTACTGCAGACTTTGAGAGAGAAACAACTATATGCCAAACTGTCAAAATGTGAATTTTGGCTGAAGGAGATATCCTTTTTGGGGCACATAGTATCAGCAGAGGGTATTAAGGTAGATCCTAGCAAGATTGAAGCTGTCCTTAATTGGAAGCCACCCAGAAATGTCACAGAGATTCACAGCTCGGGTTAGCTGGATACTACCGTCGATTTGTGAAGGGATTCTCCATGTTGGCATCTCCATTGACTAAGCTACTTAGAAAGGATGTGAAATTTCAGTGGACGGACAAATGCCAGCAAAGTTTTGATGAATTGAAGAGATGTTTGACAGAGGCTCCAGTCCTGACTTTACCTACACCGGGTAAAGAATATACAGTTTACAGCGATGCTTCTCACAATGGGTTAGGTTGTGTGTTGATGCAAGATCGAAATGTCATTGCCTATGCATCACGCCAGCTAAAACCGCATGAGAGGAATTATCCGACACATGACTTGGAGCTTGCAGCCATTGTGTTTGCTCTTAAGATCTGGAGACATTATTTGTATGGGGAGAAGTGCTACATCTACACAGATCATAAGAGTTTGAAATATTTGGGCACCCAGAAAGAGTTGAATTTGAGACAGAGGAGATGGTTAGAGTTGATAAAAGACTATGATTGTCTGATAGACTATCAGCCAGGGAAAGCTAATGTGGTGGCTGACGCCTTAAGTCGCAAGACTATGGCAAGTCTACAGGTTACTCCTTTGTCTTTGGTACATGAGTTGAGATCATTATATGCCAGTTTAGAGATTAATGATGAGGGGCAGACAGCAGTTGCATGGCATGTACAACTAGTGTTGATTGATCAGATTAGAATGGTCGCCGTAATGATCGAAGTATCGTGTCGATGGAAGAAGTCCAGCAGGGCAAGAAACCAGAGTTCTCAATCAGAGATGATGGTTTACTGCTACACCAGGGCAGAATGTGTGTTCCTAATGATGTTGATTTGAGGCAAATCATTTTGAAGGAAGCACATGAGTCTCCTTTTGCCATGCACCCTGGTGGTACAAAAATGTATAGAGGGCTAAAGGAACATTACTGGTGGATGGGTATAAAGAGAGAGGTGGCAGAGTTTGTGTCAAAATGCCTAACTTATCAGCAAGTAAAGGCAGAGCATCAAGTACCAACTGAGTTATTACATCCACTGTCAGTGCCAGAATGGAAATGGGAAAGAATAACGATGGATTTTGTAATGGGACTTCCGAGGACACAGAAGAGTCATGATGCAGTGTGGGTCATTGTCGACAGACTGACTAAGTCTGCTCATTTTCTGCCAGTCCGAATGGACTACAGTTTGGACAGATTGGCCAGATTGTACATCAATGAGATTGTGAGACTACATGGAGTGCCAGTATCCATTGTATCAGACAGAGATCCGAGGTTCACTTCTAGATTCTGGGATAGTCTTCAGAGAGCCCTAGGAACTAGATTGAACTTCAGTACTGCATTCGACCCACAGACAGATGGCCAGTCTGAGAGGGTAATTCAAATCTTGGAGGATATGCTAAGGGCTTGTGTGATTGAGTTTGAGGGTAGTTGGGATACACACTTGCCTTTGATTGAGTTTGCTTATAACAATAGCTACCAATCAAGCATTGGGATGCCTCCATATGAAGCTTTGTATGGCAAAAAATGTAGAACCCCATTGTGTTGGGATGACGTGGGTGAAAAAAAAATGATTGGACCCGAAATTGTTCAACAGACTGAAGAGAAAATCAGGGTGATCAGAGACCGACTTAAGACTGCATCAGACCGGCAGAAGTCCTACATTGATTTGAAAAGAAGGGATATTGAGTATGCAATGGGTGAGAAAGTTTTCCTCAAAGTTTCTCCTTGGAAGAGAATTATGAGATTCGGCAGAAAGGGGAAACTAAGTCCTTGTTTTATTGGGCCATATGAGGTTCTGGAAAGAGTGGGTCCTTTGGCATATCGGTTGGCACTACCTCCAGAGTTGGAGAAGATACATAACGTCTTTCATGTGTCTATGTTAAGGAGGTACCGATCAGACCCATCTCATGTACTACCAGTAGAAGAAATTGAAGTGAATCCATACCTCACATATGAGGAAGAACCCATAAAGATTCTGGCTTATGAGGTGAAGCAGCTACGGAACAAGCAGATACCATTGGTAAAAGTGCTGTGGAACCATCATTCGGGCCAAGAAGCTACTTGGGAACGAGAGGAGGACATGAGGAGACAACACCCACAGCTGTTCAGAGATTGATACCAGGTAAAAATTTCGAGACGAAATTTATTTTAAGGGGAGGAGAATTGTAACACCCCCGTTTGCATAGCCTGGTAGATTTCACTGTTCCGGTGACCGGTGTCGGTCCGGACAATTAAGAGGGTTAGAACCATACTTAAGACAACTAGAGAAACCATAAACACAAATAATTAGTAATGTTCAATTAGTTAAGTATAAATAAGAAAAACAGAACATAAGAGGTTAAACGAGCCTAGAGTCACAGCGATGGGTGACCTCCTCGGGAACGACTGCGAAGTCGTTTTAAACTCAAATTTCGAACCGTAAAATGTGGCGCTGCAGTTCTTAGCACCTTTATGAACATAGTGGAAAAGAGAAAATCACGAAAAAGAACTGTTAAGCTAGTCAAATAATTAGGTCAGGGAGCCATAAGAAATATGAAACTATTTGCAAACCGGGAGGAACCGGCGAGGGGCAATTTGGTCAATTGACCCCGAGAGCTGACTCCAGACCTAACTGTCAAATAAAATCGGAGAAAAGAAAATTTTGGAATCGAGAATTAAATTAAAGAACTAATAAAAAAATAGAAAAAAAAAGAGAGAAAAATGAAAAAGGTAAAAAGGGTAGTGACGTCATCAAGGTGATATCACCTATGATGTCATAAAAGAATTAATTAATTAGGTTTTTATGGTCTTCCATACCCTAAAATAAATAAAGAAAACAAAAGAAAAAAAAATAGAAAATCTCTTCTTCTTTCTTCTTCCTTGCCGCCCCACTTTCCTCCCAAGTTCCTCCATGAATGGTCCTCCATTTAAGCTTACATTTAAGCTTAATTTTCTTCACTTAATCCAAATAACTCCCTTAAAAACCTCCCTAGAGCTTGTTATTGCAACTTAAGAAGAAGATTACAAGAAGAAAGAAGAGTTAAGATAGTGATTTGAAGCTTTAAGTTGAGGTTAGTATGTTAATTTGTTACTTTTCCATTTTAAATGCATAATTAGTTGTGAAAGTGAGCTTAGAACTTGATTAAATAAAACAAATATGGGGGAAGGACCATTGCTGAAATTCGGCTAGCTTGAAGAGGGGACATCAATTGTATGGCTTGAGGGTTTTGAATGAGTTAAGAAACCTTACTTAGTTGAATGATTAGCATTAAAACCATTAAATGTAGTTAAATGCATGAGATGAATGAGTTAGGGTTTGAATGTTAGGGTTTGTGAACCAAATTTTGGAGAAATGCTTAAATGATGACTTTGGTCTATTGTGAGATGAAAAATGGTCAATAATGAACAAAAGAGATGTGTGGAAATTGTGAGAATGAAAGTTAAATTCGTAGGGTAAATGGTCATGCTGCTGGCAGCATGACCAAGCCAACTTTGAAGGAACAAAACGGAAATTTTATAAGTCCAATTGATATGCCACCAATTGGGGATGAAAATAGACATAAAATAGCACAATTTTCATTAAGGAACCATGGCCAAAAACTGACTAAAACTTAGTGAACCAATTGACCAAAGTGAAATGAGAGCAGGCTGCCACTGCACAAATTGACCAAATGAACAGTTTGTTCATTTGGTCATAACTCGAGCTAGACAGGTCAAATTGATCTGAAATTTTACCAGTGATTAGATAAGATATAGACCTAAAACTTTTATGAAGAATACAAACCCAAATTATGCCATTAACCCATTCAAATTATTGAGCAAATTTGAGTTACTGTACCTGCAAAACTGCAGAATTGCCATTTGAGCAGTAATGTTTGAATGGCTATAACTCTCTCTAGAAAACTTTGATTTAGGTGATTCTTGAACCGATGGAAACCTAATACATAGTAGAACATTTCATATGAAGAAAGTTAGACCAAATTATGAACTTAACTTGATCAAATTACTGAACAAAGTTGGATAAAAAATCTGCCAGAACCAAAATTGCAGCATGAACAGTGCACGTGAATAGTAATTGTATTTTGGCTATAACTTGAGCTACAAAACTCCGATTGAAGTGATTAAAATATGAGAATAAACTTAAGACAATAAGGAACATTTTCTATGAAGGAAGTTTTGTCAAATTCTAACAGTAGATCGACCAATGGAACAGTGCAACTAGGAGCACCAAAATCGAAAATTTGACAATTTGGCCAAAAGGATTTAAGTTTTGAGAAAATGACCAAAACCAACAAGTTTAGTGACCAAAATGTGGTATGTGGGTGAAGTTGGAGTTCCCATACCTATTAAGCCTTAGAAAGTCAACTATTTGACTTGAATAGTGTAGTGAATAGTAACCCGAAATACAAAAATTTCGAGAACGTCGAATTTAGCACATTAAAGCTAGGTAAAAGTGAAGTTAAATTTATTTTTGGACTTATGTTAAGTTATGGTACTGAAACACTATGAAATTGTGTGTTTCAACTGAAAAAGACTTAGAAACTCGGAGAGACTGAGTCAAGGCCTCGAGGTGACTCACTTATTCTCCTTAAAATGACATCACCCCATAACATGAGCATGACCTCATAAATAAATTACCATTTAATTTATTTATTTGACTAAGTCAAATTAGGTGATAAAAACAAAAATTTAAAAGTAAAATTTTTCACTTCTTCTCCTTCTTCAAGCCAGCACCTCTCCTCTCCCAATTATCTCACTTAAAAACCTCCATGAAAGCTTGATTTAAGCTTTTCAAAACCCTAAATTTGGCCATAATTTCCCCAATTCACTTAAGTAAACCTTACCCTAGAACCTTGCTTCAACTATTGATCAAGAAAAAGAAGAGGAAAATAGAGATTTGAAGCTTGAGAATTCTACCAAAGAGGTTAGTATGAAATTTTCAATTTATGTCACACCTTACCCCTCTGTAAGGCATAACATGATCCCGTAGAATACCTAATAAACTACTGAACTTCACCTACCGATAACTCATTAAGTACCTTACAAGGGATTTTAAAATAATTTTCTTATTTTTGATAAGTGGTGAGTATTTTCTAATAGGTATTAAAACATTTAATTCAAGTTGAAAGCTAGTTGAAATTTTTGGCCCATTCTATTTTTCCGCAAATTTTATAAAAATTTTAACAGAGTTCCGTCTGTATTTTGAGAAAACAGTTCTTCAAATACCTGAAAAAAAAGCACTTCCAAAAAATTTTCTCAACCACTTCTTCAAATTCACAATCAATCTCTCAAGTTTCAAATTCAACAATCATCATTCTCAATTTCCAAAAATTCAGTAATCAACAAGATACTGTCAATCAATTTCACTCATTAAAGATAAACAATTTATATATACATCATACTAAAATTTTACATCAGAAAAATCTAAACTAAAATTTATTACAACTTTATACAAATTTTATACAAGCTGCTCAAGTCCTATTTTTACATGTCCATACATTTCTGTGCAATACATACATCAAAATGAATATTTACAGTCAGGGTATAATTTATACCCGATAACTTCAAGCAGGTAGCTCCCCTATCCTCAGCAGCTCAATCTGCTGCTCCTCTAGTCTCTATATCTGCGACAGCAATAACTGTAACACCCCTATTTGTATAGCCTGGTATATTTCACTGTTCCGGTGACCGGTGTCGGTCCGGACAATTAAGGGGATTAGAACCACACTTAAGACAACTAAATAAACCATAAACACAAATAATTAGTAATTGCCAATTAGTTAAGTATAAACAAGAAAAACAGAACATAAGAATTTAAACGAGCCGAGAGTCACAGCGATGGGTGACCTTCTCGGGAACGACTGCGAAGTTGTTTTAAACTCAAATTTCGAATCGTAAAATGTGACGCTGCGGTCCTTAGGACCATTACGAACACAGTGGAAAAGAAAACTTCGGGATCGAGAATTAAATTAAAGAACTAATAGAAAAATAAATAAAAAAAAAGAAAATGGAAAAGTCAAAAGGTGATGACATCATGCATGACCTCATGCATGATGCCATAAAAATAATACTTAATATATTTATTTAATTGGGATTTTTGGGTCTTCCATAAGGATAAAAACAAAACAAAAGGAAAGAAAAAAAAAAGTAAAAAGTCTTCTTCCTAAGCAAAGTTGCCGCCTCCCATTCCTCTCTCTCCCTCACCATTGCAAACCTCCATTAAAGCTTGCTTCAAGCTTTGAAACTACCATTAAACCTCAAATACTTCCATACTTGCTTCACAAAAACTTGATTTAGTCACTTAAGAAGAAGTTTGGTCATTAAAGAAAGAAGAAAAGAGAGGGAAATTAGAAAATTCAAATTCAAGTTGAGGTAAGTGCAATTTCAAGTTTAAATTCTTATTGAATTCATGAATTTAAGTTTATGTGTGATGAAATTGCATTAGAAATAAAGGAAATCATGCTTAAATAAGGGAAGAGAGAATGTGGCAGCCATGGAACCCTAAGGTTTTGATGGTATTTAGTTAGGTTAAACATGAAATCTTGGTGAATAGATGTTAGATATGTGAATTGTATAATTAGATTACATGAATTGTGAAGATTGGACAAACTTAGGGTTTTGGACATTAGGGTTTGGAGACCAAAAATGTGAGAAACTTGTAAATGGTGTTTTTGACCTAATATGAAGTGAGAAATGGTCATTTGTGACCTAATTAAGTGTGTTAGAAGTGTTTGAATCAAAGCCAAATTCGGATTGGGTATGCACCATGACCAAAAGTCAACTTTGAGGGACCAAAAATGGAATTTTACAAGTCCAATTGGTATGAGACCAATTGGGAATGAAAATAGGCACTAAATGACACAATTTTCATTTAGGAAGCATGCCCAAAAAGTGACCAAAACCTAGTGAACAAATTGACCAAAGTTGGAAAATTGCAGGCTGCCCTGTATAAACTAACCAAATGAACAGTATTTGTTCATTTGGTCATAACTCGAGCTACGCAGATCAAAATGACCTGAAATTTTACCAGTGGTTAGATGAGATATAGATCTAAAACTTTCATGAAGAACACAAACCCAAATTATGCCATTAACCCACTTAAATTACTGAGCTTGGTGACCTGAATCTGCAGAACTGCAGATTTACCATATGAACAGTAAAGTTTCAATGGCTATAACTATCTCTAGAAAACTCTGATTTAAGCGATTCTTGAACTGATGGAAACCTAAGACATAGTAGAACATTTCATATGAAGAAAATTAGACCAAATTATGGACTTAACTTGATCAAATTGTTGAACGAAGTTGGATCAATAAATCTGCAGAACCAAATTCTGTAGCATAAACAGTAACAGTAATTTGGGTATAACTTGAGCTACAAAACTCCAATTGGAGTGATTCAAAAAGGAGAATAAACTTAAGACAATAGGGAACATTTTCTATGAAGGAAGTTTTGCCAAATTCTAACAGAAAAGTGACCAATGGACAGTGCAACCTTAGACACCAAAAACTGAAAATTGACAATTTTGCCTAAAAAACTTAAGTATTGAGAAAATGACCAAAACCAACAAGTTTAGTGACCAAAATGTGGTATGTGGGTAAAGTTGGAATTCCCATACCTATTAAGCCTTAGAAAGTCAATAATTTGACTTGAATAGTATAGTGAATAGTAACCCGAAACACAAAATTTCAAGAACGTCGAGTTTAGCACGTTAGAGCTAGGTAAAAGTGAAGTTAAATTTATTTTTGGATTTATGCTAAGTTATGGTACTGAAACACTGTAAAATTTTGTGTTTCAGTGGAAAAGAATATCGGGAAAGAACCCGAGGAACCGAGTCAAGGCCAAGAGGCGACTCACTTGAGATTTTTGCACAACATCTACATGCTTTAAATTTCATTTACAAGTGTATGAAATGTGTATTTTGCCTTTGTTTTGATTTAAATTGTGAAAGTTATTGTGTATATTTGAAATGACAATGTTTAGCAAATTGTTAAGATAAGTTTTGAAACTACAGTGTCATGACCATATATTTGAACACCTCACTAGCACGACTAGTGGGGGTAATTAGTTTCGAATTTTAATTCCTTCTCTGGAGAAGTGTTGAGGTGTGCCAGTAGAAGAAGATGTGAATGGATATCCATATATTTGAGCTAGCTAGCCTTGTGATGTGATTTCTCTTTAGCCTTTGGCTATTGAGATTCTATTTGTTTCGAATGGCATGATCTAACTGTGAGTTTTATGAAATGTGATTTGATACTTCAAAATGAAATTATTTGGGATTAAAATCTCATAATGCATGGATTAAAATCTCATAATGCATGATTTGTATTTAATTCTCATGTTCAATCAAATTTTTGAATAAATGTAATTTAAGTTTTGCATAAAGATTATTTTAGTATGTTGTGCACCACTGAGTCCTAGTACTCAGTGATAGCTTCTATTGCTGTCGCAGATACAGAGACTAGAAGAGCAGCAGACTGAGCTGCTAAGGATTGGGGATCATTCAGCTTGAAGTTTTCGGGTATAAATTATACCCTAATTGTAAATATTTCTTTTGATATATGTATTGCATATAAATGTATGGACATGTAAATGGGTCTTGAGCAGCTTATACAAAATTTGTAATAAAGTTTAGCTTATATTTCTTTTGATGTAAATTTTGTAAGGATGTATGTAAATTGTTTTATCTCTAATGAAATATGAGTGGAACTATTTTATTTAATTTGAATGAAATGTATTGCTAGTATTTTGAGGATTATTGAATTTTGAACTTGAGAAATTGATTGAAATGATTGTGGAGTTGTTGAAATGGATTGAGTTTGATTGTGAAATTGAAGTAGTTGTTGAGAAAATTTTTTAGAAGTGCTTTTTACAGGTATTTGAAGAATTGGTTTCTCAAAATACAGACAGAACTCTGTCAAAATTTTTATAAACTTTGCGAAAAACTAAAATGGATCAAAAATATTAACTAGATTTACTTTTAATCAAATGTTTTAAATACCTATTAGAAAATGCTCACCACTTGTCAAAAGTAAGAAAATTGTTTTAAAATCCATTGTAGAGTACTTAATGAGTTATCGGTAGGTGAAGTTCGATAGTTCATTAGGTATTCTACGGGATCATGTTATGCCTTACAGAGGGGTAAGGTGTGACAATAACAGCTATCGTTGAGTACTAGGACTCAGTGGTGCACAACATACTAAAATAATCTTTATACAGAATTTAAATCATATTTATTCAAAAATTGGACTGAATATGAGAATTAAATACAAAACATGAATTATGAGATTTTAATCCAAACAAGTTCATTTCGAAGTATCAAACACATTTCATAAAACCCACAGTTAGATCATGCCATTCGAAACAAATATAATCTTAATAGCCAGAGTCTAAGGAGAAGTCACATCACAAGGCTAGCTAGCTCAAATATATGGATATCTATTCAAATCCTCTTCTACTGGCACACCTCAACACTTCTCCAGAGAAGGAATCAAAATTCGAAACTAATTACCCCCACTAGTCATGCTAGTGAGGTGTTCAAATATATGGTCATGACACTGTGGTTTTAAAACTTATCTTAATAATTTGCTAAACATTGCTATTTCAAATATACACAATAACTTTCACAATTTAAATCAAAACATCATAAATAATGTCACAAATAAACTTTCAACAATTCAAAGCGAAAGTAAAATACATATTTCATTCACTTTATCAATGAATTTTAAAGCATAGTGATGTTGTGCATAAACCTTAAGCGAGTCGCCTCTTGGCCTTGACTCGGTTCTTCGGGTTCTTTCCCGATGTTCCTTTCTACTGAAACACACAATTTTATAGTGTTTCAGTACCATAACTTAGCATAAATCCAAAAATAAATTTAACTTCACTTTTACCTAGCTCTAACGTGCTAAACTCGACGTTCTTGAAATTTTGTGTTTTGGGGTTACTATTCACTATACTATTCAAGTCAAATTGTTGACTTTCTAAGGCTTAATAGGTATGGGAATTCCAACTTCACCCACATACTACATTTTGGTCACTAAATTTCTTGGTTTTGGTTGTTTATTCAAATTCTAAGTCTTTTAAGCAAATTTGATAATTTTCAGTTTTGGTGTCTAAGGTTGCACTATTCCATTGGTCACTTTACTGTTGAAATTTGGCAAACATTTCTTCATAGAAAATGTTTCCTATTGTCTTAAGTTTATTCTCCTTTTTGAATCACTCCAATTGGAGTTTTTTAGCTCAAGTTATAGCCATTTGAACCATAGCTGCCGGATTGGACTCAACCCAGAATTCTGGGCAATTTTTGGTTTTGGCAGTTTTAGGTCACCAACTTTGGGTAGCCAAATGACTTGGTTAATGGCAGAATTTGGGTTTATGTTCTTCATAAAAGTTTTAGGTCTATATATCAATTGTCCACTGGTAAAATGTCAGGTCATTTGAACCTACCTAGCTCAAGTTATGGCCAAATGAACAAACACTGTTCATTTGGTCAGTTTGTGCAGGTCAGACTGCAGAATTCCGGGTTTGGTCAATTTTTTCATTAGGTTTTGGTCACTTTTTAAGCATGCTTCCTAAATGAAAATTGTGTCATTTAGTGCCTATTTTCATTCCCAATTGGTCTCATACCAATTGGACTTGTAAATTTTCATTTTTGGTCCCTCAAAGGGACCTTGGCAGCATGACCACACTCAATCCGAATTTAGTTTTGATTCAAACACTTCTAACACATTCTATTTGGTCACAATTGACCATTTCCCACTTCAAACTAGGTCCAAGACATCATTTACAAGTTTCTCACATTTTTTTCTCTAAACCCTAATGTCCAAAACCCTAATTCACACTAATTGTTGCATTTAACCAATTCAATGCTTTTAACTATAATCACTAAACTAATTGAGGTTCATATACTCATTCAAATCCATCCAACCATGCAATAATACCTCCATACACATGTTGGCCGAAATTCATTCATGGTCCCTCAAGAAATTTTTCTTTTATTTAAAGTTTATTTCCAAGTTCAATAAGTTAGAAATGTAAAAATTAAACTAAAATTGTCAAGTTTGCTTACTAACCTTTCTTAGAATTTCAAATCCTCCAAATCTCTATCTTTTGCTCTTCTTTCTTCTTTCAATCTTCTTCTTAGGTTGAGATAACAAGCTCTAGTGAGGTTTTTATGGAAGCTATTAAGGTTGAGTGAAGAAGTTTAAGCTTGAGTGCAAGCCTTAATGGAGGTCTAACAATGGAAAAGTGAGGGAGAGGGTTTCGGCTAGCTTGAGGAAGATGAGGGAAAATGATTTTTATTTCTTTATTGTATGTATTTATCCTTTAATTGACTTAGTCAAAATATCAAGTAAATAAAAATTAATTATGACCTCATGTATGATGTCACCATGATGATGTCACTACCTTTTTAACTTTTTTTTTCTTTTTTTTTCTATGTTTTTTTCTATTAGTTCTTTAATTTAATTCCCGACTCTGAAATTTTCTTTTCTCTAATTTTATTTGACAGTTAGGTCAGGAGTCAGCTCTCGGGGTCAATTGACCAAATTACCCCTCGCCAGTTCAACTCGGTTTACAAATAATTCAATATTTCTTCCAGCTCACTGACCTAATTATTTGACTGGCTTAACAATTCTTTTTCATGATTTTCTCTTTTCCACTGTGTTCGTAATGGTCCTAAGGACCGCAGCGTCACATTTTACGGTTCGAAATTTGAGTTTAAATCGACTTCGCAGTCGTTCCCGAGAAGGTCACCCATCGCTGTGACTCTCGGCTCGTTTAACTTCTTATGTTCTGTTTTTCTTGTTTATATTTAACTAATTGACAATTACTAATTATTTGTGTTTATGGCTTGCCTAGTTGTCTTAAGTGTGGTTCTAATCCCCTTAATTGTCCGGACCAACTCCGGTCATCAGAACAATGAAATATACCAGGCTATGCAAACAGGGGTGTTACAATTCTCCCCCCCTTAAATAAATTTCGTCTCGAAATTTTACCTAGTATCAATCTCTGAATAGCTATGGGTGCTGTCTCCTCATGTCCTCCTCTCGTTCCCAAGTAGCCTTCTGGCCCGAATGATGGTTCCACAGCACTTTCACTAACGGTATTTCCTTGTTCCGTAGCTGCTTCACCTCATAAGCCAGAATCTTTATGGGTTCTTCTTCATATGTGAGGTCTGGACTCACTTCAATTTCCTCTACTGGTAGTACATGAGATGGGTCTGATCGATACCTCCTCAACATAGACACATGAAAGACATTATGTATCTTCTCTAACTCTGGAGGTAGTGCCAAACGATATGCCAAAGGATGCACTCTTTCCAAAACCTCATATGACCTAATGAAGCGAGGACTCAGTTTCCCCTTTCTGCCGAATCTCATAATTCTCTTCCAAGGAGAAACTTTGAGGAAAACTTTCTCACCCACTGCATACTCAATATCCATTCTTTTCAAATCAATGTAGGACTTCTGACAGTCTGATGCAGTCTTAAGTCGATCTCTGATTACTCTGATCTTCTCCTTGATCTGCTAAACTATTTCGAGCCCAATCATCTTCCTTTCACCCACGTCATCCCAACACAATGGGGTTCTACATTTTCTGCCATACAAAGCTTCATAAGGAGGCATCCCAATGCTTGATTGGTAGCTGTTGTTGTAATCAAACTCAATCAAAGGCAAGTGTGTATCCCAACTGCCCTCAAACTCAATCACACAAGCCCGTAGCATGTCCTCCAAGATCTGAATTACCCTCTCAGACTGGCCATCTGTCTGTGGGTGGAATGCAGTACTGAAGTTCAATCTAGTTCCTAGGGCTCTCTGAAGACTACCCCAGAATCTAGAAGTAAACTTGGGATCTCTGTCTGATACGATGGATACTGGCACTCTATGCAGTCTCACAATCTCATCTATATACAACTTGGCCAATCTTTCTAAACTCTAGTCCATCCGAACTGGCAGAAAATGAGCAGACTTGGTCAGTCTGTCAACAATGACCCATACTGCATCATGACTCTTCTGTGTCCTCGGAAGTCCCATCACAAAATCCATCGTTATTCTCTCCCATTTCCATTCTGGTACTGGTAGTGGATGAAACAAACCAGCGGGTACTTAATGCTCTGCCTTTACTTACTGACAAGTTAGGCACTTAGACACAAACTCTGCCACATCTCTTTTCATACCCATCCACCAGTAATGCTCCTTTAGCCCTCTATACATTTTTGTGCTACCAGGGTGCATGGCAAAAGGAGACTCATGTGCTTCCTTCAAAATGATCTGCCTCAAATCAACATCATTAGGAACACACATTCTGCCCTGGTGTAGCAGTAGACCATCATCTCTGATTGAGAATTCTAGTTTCTTGCCCTGTCTAACTTCTTCTAACAGCTTCTGATACCTTTCATCTTTCTGAGCAGCCATACTGATCTGTTCAATCAACGCTGGCTATACATGCCATGCAACTGCTATCTGCCCATCATCATTAATCTCTAAGCTGGCATGTAATAATCTTAACTCATGCACCAAAGACAAAGGAGTAACATGTAGACTTGCCATAGTCTTGCGACTTAAGGCGTCAGCCACAACATTAGCTTTCCCTGGCTGATAGTCTATCAGACAATCATAGTCCTTTATCAACTCTAACCATCTCCTTTGTCTCAAATTCAACTCTTTCTGGGTGCCCAAATACTTCAAACTCTTATGATCTGTGTAGATGTAGCACTTCTCCCCATACAAATAATGTCTTCAGATCTTAAGAGCAAACACTATAGCTGCAAGCTCCAAGTCATGTGTCGGATAATTCCTCTCATGCGGTTTTAGCTGACGTGATGCATAGGCAATGACATTTCGATCTTGCATCAGTACACAGCCTAATCCATTGTGAGAAGCATCACTGTAAACTGTATATTCTTTACTCGAAGTAGGTAAAGTCAGGACTGGAGCTTCAGTCAAACATTTCTTCAATTCATCAAAACTCTTTTGGCATTTATCCGTCCACTGAAATTTCACATCTTTTTGAAGTAGCTTAGTCAATGGAGATGCCAACATGGAGAATCCCTTCACAAACCGATGGTAGTATCCAGCTAAACCCAGAAAACTGCGAATCTCTGTGATATTTCTGGGTGGCCTCTAATCAAGGACAGCTTCTATTTTACTTGGATCTACCTTGATGCCCTCTTTTGATACTACATGCCCCAAGAAAGATATTTCCTTCAGCCAAAATTCACACTTCGACAATTTGGCATATAGCTGTTTCTCCCTCAAAGTCTGTAGTACAATCCGCAGATGTCTATCATGCTCTTCTGCATTCTTCGAATAGACCAATATATCATCTATGAATACCACAACAAACTGGTCGAGGTATGGTCTGAAGATAGTGTTCGTCAGATCCATAAAAGCAGCCGGAGCATTAGTTAACCCGAATGGCATGACTAAGAACTCATAATGGCCATAGTGGGTTTTGAAGGCAGTTTTAGGAATACTCTGCTCTTGCACTTTCAGCTGATAATAACCTGATCTCAGGTCAATTTTGGAGAACACAGCTACACCCCTTAACTGATCAAATAAGTCATCAATACGGGGCAATGGATATCTATTCTTTATTGTCACCTTATTCAACTGCCGATAATCAATGCATAAGCGGAGAGTGCCATCCTTCTTCTTTACAAACAACACTGGCGCTCCCCAAGGTGACACACTAGGGTGGATAAAGCCCTTGTCAAGCAATTCTTGCAACTGCACTTTCAACTCTTTCAATTCTGTAGGTGCCATTCTATATGGCGTTATGGAGATTGGGTCCACACCAGGCATAACATCAATCTCAAACTGCACCTCTCTTTCTGGAGGTAAACCCTTGCAATTCATCAGGAAACACATCCTGAAAGTCACATACCGTAGGGATGTCTCTCAGTGCTGGACTTCCCACTTGGGTGTCTATCACATGTGCCAAGTATGCTTCACACCCCTTTCTGATCATTCTTCTGGCAAGTGCAGCCGAAATGATGTTTGATGGCAGTAAATGCCTCTCCCCATGTATTACCACATCACAGTACAAAGGGAGACCAGAAGTGACTGTCTTCAGTCTACAGTCAATCATGGCGTGATGCCTGGCTAACCAATCCATGCCCAAGATAATATCATAATCTCTGAAGGGCATTTCAATCAATTCTGACAGGAAAACATGTCCTTGGATCACCAAAGGACAGTCTCTATAAATTCTGTTGACCCGAACCTCTTGTCCTAATGGACTACTTACTAGCACTTCAAAACCCATTTGGACACATGGAACAGCAAGTGAACTGACTATGCTAGCAATAACATATGAATGGGTTGAACCCGGATCAAACAACACAAATACTTCTTGATCAGAGATAGAAAATGTACCAGCTACAACATCAGAAGTCTCAGCCTCTTCTCGCTGTCTCATTATATAGACTCTGGCTGAAGCACTTCCTTGTGCTGACTGACCAATCGTGCCCTGACTGCCTGAAGCAGTGCCTCTACCTCTGCCTCTTCCTCTACCAACTGATTGTGAACCTTTGGGAGCAGGACTCTGAATAGATCCCTCAGCAGTAGTAGGAGCTGGACTATATTTTGGAGCACTAGTGCAGTCTTTAGCTATATGGCCCTTGCCTCCACAGTTAAAACAGGCTCCAGTGGCCCAATAACATTCCCCCCAATGAATCTTGCCACAAGTCTCACAGGGGCGGGCAGAATGTGAACCCCTGCTCGATTGCTGACCAGACCTAGGGGGTCTCTGTCTAGAAAATCTGCCTCTGCCAAATCTTCCACCTCGACCCCTGCTGGGTCCACTAAATTTCTTCTTCTTTCTAGAGGTACCACCAGAACTCGGCTCTACTGACTTTTCCCCCTTGTCTTTCTCTGATTTTTCAACTTTTTCTGATTTCTCTTTTATTGGGGTTGCTTCTGATTCAATTCTCTCTAACTCGAGTGCTTGAGACATGAGTTTGGAAAAATTGCTGTGCCTGAATCCCACAACTTGCATTCTTAAACTGGGCTTCAAACCAGTCTCAAATCTCTTGCATCTTGCCTTGCTGGTAGAAAGGAGACTCCCAGCATAATGACTTAAGCGGGAGAACTCCCTCTCATACTCTGCCACTGATCGGTTTCCTTGCTTCAAACTAAAAAATTCTTGCAATTTCTGATCAACATATGCATCAGGATGTATTTACATGCGAACTCTCGATGAAGTCATCCTGGTCGATCTTTGGTGGTTCAGCTAAGCTGTGGGGGATGGTCTTCCACCAATCATATGCATCCCCTTGCAGTAGCGACACAGAGTATTTAAACTTCAGTTCATCTTGGCAGTGCAACTTCTTAAATACTCTGTCCATTCTTTCAAGTCATTGTTCTGCCTCAAGCGAGTCTACTGTACCCTTAAATTCTGTAGCCCTATACTTCAGTAATTTATCATACTGTCTGGCTAGAGGCAGTGGTTGTTCCACAGGTGTTTGGGGTGGAGCTTGAGCTGGCATACCCCTAGCCATTTATTGAAACATCGCAGCCATCTGCTGTGCAAACTGTGCAGAAAACTGCGGCATTTGTGGGGCTGGTGCTACTGATCCACTGACATTTTGTAAATCTGGGGCTTCCCCCTGTGGCTCATCTTCAACAGACTGCTCAACTGAACGATCCCCTTCTTCCATTTCAGTATGAAATTAGGGTATCTCCTGAACAAGTAACACATGGAGATTTCCCTCCGTTAGTTCATATTCATGATGTAATGCACTGTATGTAACAATTATGGACATTGAGCAGTTGTACTTAACAAGGAAAGACACAAATTCTCAAGTTAAAACATACTTCAAAAATTTTGCTCTGATACCACTAAAACATGTCACACCTTACCCCTTTATAAGGCATAACATGATCCCGTAGAATACCTAATAAACTATCGAACTTCACCTACCGATAACTCATTAAGTATCTTACAAGGGATTTTAAAGTAATTTTCTTATTTTTTATTAGTGGTGAGCATTTTCTAATAGGTATTAAAACATTTAATTCAAGTTGAAAGCTAGTTGAAATTTTTGGCCCATTCTATTTTTCCGCAAATTTTATAAAAATTTTGACAGAGTTCCGTCTGTATTTTGAGAAAACAGTTCTTTAAATACCTGAAAAAAAAGCACTTCCAAAAATTTTCTCAACCACTTCTTCAAATTCACAATCAATCTCTCAAGTTTCAAATTCAACAATCATCATTCTCAATTTCCAAAAATTTAGTAATCAATAAGATACTGTCAATCAATTTCATTCATTAAAGATAAATAATTTATATATACATCATACTAAAATTTTACATCAGAAAAATCTAAACTAAAATTTATTACAACTTTATATAAATTTTATACAAGCTGCTCAAGTCCCATTTTTACATGTCCATACATTTCTGTGCAATACATACATCAAAATGAATATTTACAGTCAGGGTATAATTTATACCCGATAACTTCAAGCAGGTAGCTCCCCTATCCTCAGCAGCTCAATCTACTGCTCCTCTAGTCTCTATATCTGTGACAGTAATAACAGCTATCGCTGGGTACTAGGACTCAGTGGTGCACAACATACTAAAATAATCTTTATGCATAATTTAAATCACATTTATTCAAAAATTGGACTGAATATGAGAATTAAATACAAAACATGATTTATGGGATTTTAATCCAAACAAGTTCATTTTGAAGTATCAAACACATTTCATAAAACCCACAGTTAGATCATGCCATTCGAAACAAATATAATCTTAATAGCCAGAGGCTAAGGAGAAGTCATATCACAAGGCTAGCTAGCTCAAATATATGGATATCCATTCAAATCCTCTTCTATTGGCACACTTCAACACTTCTCTAGAGAAAGAATCAAAATTCGAAACTAATTACCCCCACTAGTTATGCTAGTGAGGTGTTCAAATATATGGTCATGACACTGTGGTTTCAAAACTTATCTTAACAATTTGCTAAACATTGCTATTTCAAATATACACAATAACTTTCATAATTTAAATCAAAGCATCATAAATAATGTCACAAATAAACTTTCAACAATTCAAAGCAAAAGTAAAATACATATTTCATTCACTTTATCAATAAATTTTAAAGAATAGTGATGTTGTGCACAAACCTCAAGCGAGTCACCTCTTGGCCTTGACTCGGTTCTTTGGGTTCTTTCCCGGTGTTTCTTTCCACTGAAACACACAATTTTATAGTGTTTCAGTACCATAACTTAGCATAAATCCAAAAATAAATTTAACTTCACTTTTACCTAGCTCTAACGTGCTAAACTCGACGTTCTTGAAATTTTGTGTTTCGGGGTTACTATTCACTACACTATTCAAGTCAAATTATTGACTTTCTAAGGCTTAATAGGTATGAGAATTCCAACTTCACCCACATACCACATTTTGGTCACTAAATTTGTTGGTTTTGGTTGTTTATTCAAATTCTAAGTCTTTTAAGCAAATTTGATAATTTTCAGTTTTGGTGTCTAAGGTCGCACTGTTTCATTGGTCACTTTACTGTTGAAATTTGGCAAAACTTTCTTCATAGAAAATGTTTCCTATTGTCTTAAGTTTATTCTTCTTTTTGAATCACTCCAATTGGAGTTTTTTAGCTCAAGTTATAGCCATTTGAAGCATGGCTGCCGGATTGGACTCAACCCAGAATTCTGGGCAATTTTTGGTTCTGGCAGTTTTGGGTCACCAAATTTGGGTGGCCAAATGACTTGGTTAATGACAGAATTTGGGTTTGTGTTCTTCATGAAAGTTTTAGGTCTATATATCAGCTGTCCACTGGTAAAATTTCAGGTCATTTGGACCTGCCTAGCTCATGTTATGGCCAAAGGAATAAACACTATTCATTTGGTCAGTTTGTGCACGTCAGACTGCAGAATTCCGGGTTTGGTCAATTTGTTCACTAGGTTTTGGTCACTTTTTGGGCATACTTCCTAAATGAAAATTGTGTCATTTAGTGCTTATTTTCATTCCCAATTGGTCTCATACCAATTGGACTTGTAAATTTTTATTTTTGGTCCCTCAAAGGGACCTTGGCAGCATGACCACACTCAATCCGAATTTGGTTTTGATTCAAACACTTCTAACACATTCTATTTGGTCACAATTGACCATTTGCCACTTCAAACTAGGTCCAAGACATCATTTACAAGTTTCTCACATTTTTGTCTCTAAACCCTAATGTCCAAAACCCTAATTCACACTAATTGTTGCATTTAACCAATTCAATGCTTTTAACTATAATCATTAAACTAATTGAGGTTCATATACTCATTCAAATCCATCCAACCATGCAATAATACCTCCATACACATGCTGGCTGAAATTCATTCATGGTCCCTCAACAAATTTTTCTTTTATTTAAAGTTTATTTCCAAGTTCAATAAGTTAGAAATATAAAAATTAAACTAAAATTGTCAAGTTTGCTTACTAACCTTTCTTAGAATTTCAAATCCTCCAAATCTCTATCTTTTGTTCTTCTTTCTTCTTTCAATCTTCTTCTTAGGTTGAGATAACAAGCTCTAGTGAGGTTTTTATGGAAGCTATTAAGGTTGAGTGAAGAAGTTTAAGCTTGAGTGCAAGCTTTAATGGAGGTCTAACAATGGAAAAGTGAGGGAGAGGGTTTTGGCTAGCTTGAGGAAGATGAGGGAAAATGATTTTTATTTCTTTATTGTATGTATTTATCCTTTAATTGACTTAGTCAAAATATCAAGTAAATAAAAATTAATTATGACCTCATGTATGATGTCACCATGATGATGTCACTACCTTTTTAACTTTTTTTTTCTTTTTTTTTTTCTATGTATTTTTCTATTAGTTCTTTAATTTAATTCTTGACTCTGAAATTTTCTTTTCTCTGATTTTATTTGACAGTTAGGTCAGGAGTCAGCTCTCAGGGTCAATTGACCAAATTGCCCCTCGCCGGTTCAACCCGGTTTACAAATAATTCAATATTTCTTCCGGCTCACTGACCTAATTATTTGACTGGTTTAACAATTCTTTTTTGTGATTTTCTCTTTTCCACTGTGTTCGTAATGGTCCTAAGGACCTTAGCGTCACATTTTACGATTCAAAATTTGAGTTTAAATCGACTTCGCAGTCGTTCCCGAGAAGGTCACCCATCGCTGTGACTCTCGGCTCGTTTAACTTCTTATGTTTTGTTTTTCTTATTTATACTTAACTAATTGACAATTACTAATTATTTGTGTTTATGGCTTGTCTAGTTGTCTTAAGTGTGGTTCTAATCCCCTTAATTATCCGGACCAACTCTGATCACCGGAACAGTGAAATATACCAGGCTATGCAAACAGGGGTGTTACAATTTAACTCTTTATATTTATGCACATAAACTTGAGTTAACTTAGAAATTGAAGAAAAATGAAACAAAATCAAACATGTAGGGACACTTGGAGAAATTCGGCCAACATGAGGTGAATTAGGGTTTGATTGATTTTGCTGCAATTCAAATTGTATGTAAGCTTAATTTAGTGTGTAGATAATGATTATGCACTTTAATTTCATCAATTAAACCAAGTAGAGATATTAGGGTTCTTGACTTAGGGAAACTGGGGGAAATTTTGGGGGTTTTTGAAATTGAGACAAATTGACCTAATTGAGACTCAATTTGGTCAATTGGGGTCAATTAGAGTGTGTTTGAATGGTGAGATGTGAAATTGAATTTGGATTGGTAAGGGTCTAATTCTGGACAGCCAGACCTTAGTCCACTTAGAGGACCAAAACTGTAATTCTGCTACTTTAATTGGTGTGAGCCCAATTGGAGATGAAATTAGACACATAATGCCACAATTTTTGTGCAGAAACCCTGCCCTGAAAATGACTTTAGTTAGCAAAAAATTAGGTCAAACTCGAATTAGGCACACTGCCACTATACAAAAATGACGAAATAAACAGTATTTGTTCTTTTGGCCATAACATGGTGTAGGAAGGTCCAAATCACCTGAATTTTATACCGATGGAAATATGAGACATAGCACTACAAATTTTATGGCGATCGGAAATCCAAATTCTAACCATAACACGTCCGAAAAGTGAGCTGCAGTTGGTATACCAAAACTGCCAAAACAGAATTGGTACCCAAAATTCTGGGTTAAAACCACTCCGGCCAGCCACTTTGAAATTAACATAACTTGAGCTATAAAACTCCAAATGGAGTGATTCAAAAGGCGAATTAAAGCTAAGACAATAAGGAATAACTTTGATGAAGGAAAGTTGACCAAATTTCCACTTTAACCAGACCAATGGAACAATAGAAAATAGTGATCTAAAACTAAAAATTTAAAATTTCTCTTAGGAGGCTTAGAAATTGAAATGACTATTAATGCCAACAAATTTGATACTCAAAATGTGGTATCTGGGAGTAATTGGAATTCACATACCTATTAAGAATGAAAAAGTCAATATTTTAACTTGAATAGTGCAATGAATAGTAACCCCAAATTTACCAAATTCAAAGAATTCCATTTTAAGCAAGTTTAGGTGTACATCCAAGTATCATGAAATTAACTATTGGATTAATTATGAAACCTGATACTGAAACACTGTAAATTGTGTGTTTCAGTTGAAAAAGAGACTGAGAAGGAAGATAAGAAAAAGTGAGTCAAGGCCTAGAGGCGACTCATTCCAGGTTTGTGCATAATAAACTTTAATTTATCATTTTCTAATTGAAAACTTATTTAGCTATGCATTGTGAATTAATTGTACTAATTATGGGTTTCGATAAATGCTGTGTTACCATTTTATAAATGGAAATTTGAATTGGAAATTGATTTGTGTTTTGTGTGAAATGTTTGAATAACTTGATTTAAATTGGTTTCAGATTCACACTTAGCATGACAGTATCATTATATTCCTCCTCCATTTACGGGGTTGAGATCGACTATATTCCTCCCTCTTTGGCTTCCCAGTTGAGGTCGAGATCGGATGAGTACTCATATAGCTAGCTAGCCACCTCCCTCATTGATTTCGATTAGTGGGGTTGAGATTGCTTTGTCGTGGTGTACAACACGGCATTGATCGAAAATTTTGTGTCATGACCTAAGTTGTGTATGGATTAGCAACACTGTGCTTTATAAATTATTTGACAAAATGGTATTATAAATGTGATTTGAAATTTGTGAAATGTGATTGTGAAAGGCTTTGAATTACTGTTTATCGATGAATATTTTATTTTTTGCATCTTTAAATTTTTATTGTGCACCATTGAGTAAACAATACTCAGCGATAACTTTATTTGCTGTCACAGATAAGGGAAAAGAAAAAACAGTAGAGTGAGCTGCTAAGTTGACAAGGACTCCACTGAAGTTTTTGTACGGGTATTACTTTATACCCATATAATTTAGTTTGATGTAAATATGATATTGTTTAGATGTATCTATGTAGTAAATGAGATGTTATACACTTAAATCTGTAGTAATATTATTTTTGAATTTTGTTTCTGTATATTAAGGCTTGTGTATGTAAATTAAATTCAATGTAATGTTATTGAGTTTATTGAATTATTTTGAAAATATTTTGACTTGTGAATTTTGAATTGAAATTTGGTTGGACTGTGTTGAATTGAGATTTTATTAGAGGTTAGGGTTGAAATATGAAATTATTGGGAGTGTTTTCACAGGTTTTGAAGAACTGATTTTTCCCAATTATAGACGGCACTCTGCCGAAATTTTTATGAAATTTGCGGAAACTTAAAATTGCTTAAATATTTGATATGTGGTTAAACTCCAATTAAAGGTTTTTAATACCTACCCAAATTGCTCACCACCTTAAAAAGAAATGAAAATTGGTTTAAAATCTCTTATAGTGTATTTAATACATTATCAGTAGACGAAGTTCGGTGATTCATTAGGTATACTACGGGATCATGTCATGCCTTACGGAGGGGTAAGGTGTGACACCCAAATTTCTCAAGGCTGGAAAGTATGCCGAGCATTTTGGTGCTGGAGCTCTTATATATCTCTCTGCTGTCCTCGATACCTTGTTGCTGAGGTATTGGAGCTTAGGCATCGGGCTGAAAGTGGGTTTAGTATCAAGCATCAGCTTTAAAAATGAGCCGCAGATATTGAATATCAATTGGTTTCAAAACCCGTCGCATGGAAATGTTGAGGTAAGTTTAGGGTTTTGATTTGTTTGAAAGGAGCTGAATTTTTGATAGATTTTTGGGTTTTTGCCATGATTGTGTATAAACTTTAGAGAGATGGGTGCTCTTGGATTTTGCTTCTACTTCGTGATCCTTCGTTCTTGGTTTGTATGATTTTGTTGCTGGAGTTAATCATGCCTTATTCCTTACCTAATTTTGCAAGGATCAAATTTCTTAAGATATTGGTGGTTGTCTTAGAAATACATAAAAATACATTGCTTTCGGTGATAAAATTTCCACTCAGGAAATTTTAGGCAATTACGTGGTTATGGCTCAATTGAAGGGTAATTCATTGTTGTTGATGACTTACCTGGTTTTGGTTACTTTCTAAAATTGTCGTCACATTTTGTTTTTTCAAATCAGTTTCCATACTTTATTTTGCTATTGTGGGTTGTGCATGTGCTTCCTTTTCTATTTTCACTGTAGATATATAGTTACATTCGATTAAAGGGTGAGAGACATATATGGATACGATAAGATTTGGTAGATATTTTGCTTGATAGAGGAGGTTTGAATTATGATGAGAGAGTGAAGGCAAGTGAGAGGGTGAGAGGAGTGAGATTTCATATCAAACCTAAAGCTTCTCCATTTGCTTAATGTCAAGATTATTGGGTCTAGGCTTCTCTTTTACTTTCGATTCTTCTTTGGAAACTTCTGTTGTGATACAATATGTGAAACGGTGTGTTTGTCAAGTAAAACGAATGTCCAACGGCTGTTGAAGAGTTGTTATGGGTGTCCGGTATTCTATTAGTTCAGCAGCAAGTTGAAGGGTAGTTTGTTATAGGAGAGGGAAAGGGAAGAAGTTGTTTTGAGGTTGTTAGATATGATCAGATATAAAGTTGTAACCAACTATATAGAGATTCATTCTTGATTCTTAATGAAATCTGAGTAATTGTTGAGTTTCATTCTCTGTATTCTGTTCTTCCCATTTTCTGTCACAACATTGGTATCAGAGCGGTGATCCACGGCCATGGTAGGGGTGGCGACACAATCCCAAGAGTGGCGAAAGGATCTAGCTTCTATGGTGATAGAGGTTGAGCATAGGCAAGAGGCAAGATTACAAGAGATGTTGGCAGGCCAAAAAACCAAGTTTCAGGGAATAATGGATGAATTGAAGTCTTTAATCGCTGGTTTGAATTATCAGGGTGTGGAAACGTTGGAAAGAAGGCATTGAGATGAACAAGTGCCAATTACGAATAATACTGTAAGTGCTAATTCTTGGAATAGTTCTGCTAAATTGGAATTTCCCCATTTTAGTAGAGAGGGTTTGGAGGGTTGGTTATTAAGAGCAGAATATTTCTTTAAAGTGGGTAGTATTGAGTATGAGAAGAGAGTTAAGGTTGTTGCTTTACATCTAGAAGGGCGAGCTATTAAATGGCACCAAGAGTTTGTGAAAGGTAGCGAAGTGAATGTGAATTTGGATGAATATGTTAGTGCATTGGAGGCTGGCTTTGGGAATTATGTTAAAGAGGATAAACAGATTCAAGATACAGATGATGAAGAAGATATTGATGCTAAAGAGAATCAAAAGAAGTTTGAGACAGTTTTAGAAGAAGACCAACAAGGAATAAAAGAGTTTAATCAACAGATAAATGTAAGATTTCAAAGATTTGATAACACAATTCAAGAAAATGTTTCTACCATTGATGCCATTGAAGAAGAGGTTCAACAAGTGTTCTGCCAGTTTTTAGAACCTTTCAAATGGAAAGAAGGTAGTGCAGATGTTATAGGGCTGCCATGGTCTAATAGAAAGAGACTTAAAGAATGCACTAAAATCTTGGATAAGTGCAAGATTATGAAAGATGAAGGTTTTTAAGAAGGCAATGATATTACAGATACTCTGGTTCTTGTAATTGAGAAAAATTTTTCAAGAATGCAAATTATTGTTGTTATTAAGGATGAAAGATTGGGTCCTGTAATTAAAGAAAAGATCTTCCTACATGAATTAGCTTCTCAATTCATTTTTCATGGTGCAGACACATGGTCCCATTTTAGCTTGGAATTGGATAAGTATTATTTGGGAAGGACTCAGTGTAAAATGAAGAAACAGAAGGACAAGAGGGTGGGTGTAACTGGTAAGGGACAAGGACATTTGAGAAGAATTCAATGTAAAATGAAAATTGCAGGAGATTGTTATTAGTGTTCTAATGGGAGCTTGCTTTTGCTGTCATTTAAGTTAGTGTTAGTTGCTTTTGCTTTTATTGGTGTTCAAGCTATTTTTTTTTTGTTTTGGATAAGAGGATTGTTAAAAGAAAAAATAATAAGGCTACAAAGTTGATTCAATGGAGAGCTTCTCCGGCAGATTGAACTTGGGCCTTTGTTCATGAAATTCAAACTAGATTTCCATACTTTTCTCCTTGAGGATAAGGAGTCTTTCGAGGGGTGGGTTTTATTGTGATACAATATGTGAAATGATGCGTTTGTCAAATAAAACGAATGTCCAACAACTGTTGAAAAGTTGCTATGGGTGTCGAGTATTCTATTAGTTCAGTAGCAAGTTGTAAGGGTAGTTTGTTATAAGAGAGGGAAAGGGAAGAAGTTGTTTTGAGGTTATTAGATATGATCAGATATAAAGTTGTAACCAACTATATACGGATTCATTCTTAATTCTTAATGAAATCTGGCTGATTGTTGAGTTTCATTCTTTGTATTCTGTTCTTCCTATTTTCTGTCACAACAACTTCATTTTACAGGAACGCTTGCCACTGGACAAAGTTTTTGAACAACTAAGAAGTAAGAACTAACTTTCAACTGAAGATGCTGAAGTTCAACTGAAGATTTTTGGCCTGAACAAACTTGAAGAGAAGCTAGTAAGTACTACAATTTTTTAATATCTTATACTGTGAGCTTTCTGTTAGTTCTTGATAAATTAGAGAAGCATTTTCTATATAGACTGATAAGTGTATAATTTATTAATTTTACTCTCATTACATTTAGTGTTTCTAGTGTATTTTATGCCTAATTCAGTTGATTAAAGTATAATTATCAATTAGGCATATTTTTAGAGAGTTGTTAGAATAATTGTGTTAAATAGAGAAATTTTCAGCATTTGCATTAATGTGACCTTTGTTGTATTTTTCAGGTGTTTCTAAAGTTGTGGGTCTCCAAATCCAAAGCTGTTTAATTCATTGAAAAGTTAAGTCAGAGCACTACAAATAACAAAGAGGGATCAAAGCCCAAATAAGTCTCCAAGGTTGTAAAAATTAGCTATGGATCTATTACAAAAGCCACACTTAATGTGTCATGACCAGTTTTGGAAATTATTTTATATCTGGAGCTCCAGATGTCCAAATGAAGCAAGCCTAGGCCCAATTGAACCTTAAGAACTACCTCTACAATTTCTATGAAGGGCTAAAGACAAGACTACATCGTTTTAGTGGTTAAAAATGGCAATGAAGTCAAATTTATGGGTTGGATACTATGTCAGAACCAGTTTCAGTTTTTGGCTCATAACTTGGGTTGTAGACCTCCGATTTGGGCAAATGAGTACTCCTTGGAAAGCTAAGAAGTAGAACTATAACTTTCCTGAAGAAGTTAGAGACAGAATAGCGAGGGAAGTGACTGAAAATTGGCCATGATTGCAGAGTAAAGAATCTGTCTTTTTAAATTTCAAAAATTTTTCAAGTTTGGTTCTTATCTTTGGGATTAGGTTTTTTATTATAAAGACATCTTTGGCAGCAGAGGAGATCAACATTAATTTAGACCTTCAACACTCCTTCAAAACCTTCATTCTCCATTCATGTTCATAGTTTTAGATTTTTCCATTTTATTTTTTTTTATAAGCCATGAACATGAGCGGCTAAGTTTCTAAATTCAGTTCAAGGGATTCTAGTTCTTATGCATGATTTGTGAGACTAGGTTCTTAATTTAAATTATGCCTTTCTGAATATCTATTGTTTCTTGATTTCATTGTTTTTGATCTATTGAATGACTTGCTAAAAAGGCCTATTAGTTAATTGTTTGATGTGATCAATTGCTATTTCATCTTCATAATCCGTAATTGTTGTGTAAGATTGAATGTGAGTAGCAATTAGGTTTTATTGATTATGATCCAAGTTTTCGATAATAACCTAAGGAAACAATAGGGTGAATTAAATGATTTATGTTTTATAAATCGTTGTTCAAGCTTAACTACTTCCTGTTCTTAAAGCAGTTATTAATTTGATGAGGATTGCTTAATACCAATTCAGTTAATAATTAGAGTCAACAAGAGTGCTGGGCTCGAATTGATGAGTATAGGGAAGTGAGGGGTTTTATCTCGCTATTTGGTAAATCTACGTTAAGTATTCAATAAGAGATAATTGTATTTCTTTTGTCAATGATCGAGTTATGCATTGGAATGCGAATTACCTTAGTCTGAAGTTTGTTTAAATTGAGAGTTTCATATCTAAATTTAGCTCTTTAATTTCTAAACTTGATTTCTTCTGATTTAGTGTCACAACCCCCCCTCCCCCCTCAACCTTTGTTCTTTTTCTATTACACAAGTGCACGAAATTTACTAATTCAGTCTCTAGGGTTCGACCTGGATTACCACTTATTGCATTCATTCAGAAAATATTTCATTATTGGTAATTTTAGTTAATTTTTGGTGGAATCGATAACCATTAGAAATTTTGATGCCGTTGCCGAGGACTGAGAGTTCATTGGATTTTGTGTTTTTAGCGTTAGGATATTTTGTTATTAACTCTGTTTGTGAAGTGTTGCTGTTTTCAGGTTTTTGGTGAAAATTACAGTGTTATTGTTCATCGACAGATTTTTTATTGAATTAAGAGGGGCTCTATACTTGTTTTGAAGGAAATGACGTTCTGATCAAGACTAATCAATTCATAAGATTGTTTGGCCCCACCCTCTTGAGGCCAAATTCCATCATTTTCTAGGGTTTTGAGGCATTTTTCTATTTTTAGTTTGATTTTTTTTTTGTTTATGACAAGAACTTCTCAATCTAATGAGTTGCTCTTTGATCCAAAAGTAGAAAAAACAGCTAAATAGTTGAAAAAATTGGCTAAGCAAGCTAGGCAGATTTTGAGTACATCTGAAGGAGTCCAATCTCTAAGGGAATTAAGTTCGGATTCGGATTCAAATTCCAAAAACGAAACCATAGCTGCTAGGACTTTGAAAGAGTTGGCTACTCCTGATCTAAACAACAGCCTTTGTGTATTCAATTCCCTGCTTTAAATATTGCTTTTGAGTTAAAGTCCGGATTAATCCATTTGTTGCCTAAGTTTCTTGGTCTTTCAGGTGAGGATCCACATAAGCATTTAAAGGAATTTCATGTTGTGTGTTCTAGCATGAAACCTCAAGGAGTTTCAACGTACCAAATTAAGCTTCGAGCTTTCCCTTTCTCACTGGAAGGCACAGTTAAGGATTGGTTGTATTACCTTCCTTCTGGATCTATCAACTCATGGAATAAGATGAAGCAGATATTTTTGCAGAAGTATTTTCCTGTTTCCCGTGCTTCTAACATAAGAAAAGAAATTTGTGGCATCCGGCAGTACAATGGAGAGAGTTTGTATCAGTATTGGGAGCGATTTAAGAAGCTATGTGCAAGTTGTCCCCATTATCAAATAAGTGAGTAGCTTTTAATTCAGTATTTCTATGAGGGACTTCTACCAATGGACTGCAGTATGATAGATGCTACTAGTGGAGGAGCCTTGGTTGATAAGACACTAGAAAAAGTAAGGAGGCTAATTGCTAACATGGTAGCAAACTCTTAGCAGTTTGGAATGAGAATGGATCACACACCTAAGAAGGTTAATGAGGTAAGTACATCTAACCTTGAGAAATAGATTTCTGATTTAACTTCTTTGGTGAAGCAATTGGCTGTAGGGAACATGCAAATAGTTAAGGTATGTGGAATTTGTTCGGGTTCGGGTCATGCTACTGACATGTGTTTTGCATTACAAGAGGATGAATCAATGCAACATGCTAATGTAGTAGGAAATTATGGACAACCACAACACAGGTATGATCCCTTTTCTAATACTTATAATCTGGGATGGCAAGATCATCCCAATTAGAGTTATGGGAATTAACCAGTACAAAACTAATATCAGACCTCCGCCCCCCTCAAATCAAGGTATGTCACTTGATGAAATTGTTAAGGCTTTGGCTAGCAATACACAATCCTTTCAACAGGAGACTAGAAATAGCATTCAAAACATAGAGAGGCAGATTGGTCAGTTAGCTTCATCTGTGAGTAAGCTTAAAGCTCAAGGTTCTGGAAAGCTTCCATCACAAACAGTTATAAATCCCGGAGAAAATGCAAGTGCTATAGTATTGTAGAGTGGGAAAGAAGTTGATAACTAGACTCTGCATGAGTCAATGAAAAAGAAGAAGCAAGGAGCAAAAGAGTCTGAAGTTCCTGAAGTTGAGGTAAATACTGAACTAAACTGAATAAGGTTAATAATTCTGTTCTTCCTCCATTCCCCTGCAGGTTGGCTAAGACTAAGAAAGAAGAACAAGAGAAAGAAATTTTAGAGACTTTCAGAAAGGTAGAGGTTAATATACTTTTACTTGATACGATCAAACAAGTCCCCTGGGTATGCTAAATTCCTTAAGGAATTATGCACTACAAAGTGTAAGTTGAGGAATAATGAGAAGATCAGTGCGGGGGAAAATGTTTCAGCATTAATTTAGTGGAAAATATCCCCTAAGTGTAAGGATCCAGGTTCGTTTTCTATTCCCTACAAAATACGTGAGACTAGATTTGAACGTGCAATGGCAGATTTAGGGGGATCTATTAATGTTATGTGATATTCAGTTTTCCAGACTTTGAATTTGGCTCCTTTGAAAGAAACCAGTATCATTATTCAGTTAGCTGATCATTCTAATGCTTACCGATTAGGAGTAGTTGAGGATGTGTTGGTGCAGGTTGGCGAATTGATTTTTCCTGTAGATTTTTACATTCTGGATATGGAGGATAGTGCTCCCACATCAAAGTCATCTTTGATTTTGTTTGGAAGACCTTTCCTGAAAATTGCTAAGAAAAAAATTGATGTGGATGATGGTACCTTAATTATGGAGTTTGATGGAGAGACTGTCAAATTTAATATCTTTGATGCCATGAAGTATCCTGCTGATAATCATTCTATCTTTTCTATTAATATTGTTGATACATTTATGCAGGATGTTTTTGAGTTAAGCATGGAGGATGAGTTAGAAGTGGTGATTAGTCAAGGAATTCAAGAAGTCAGTACCAATCAGCCATTAAGTGTAGAGGTTCAAGATGCAGTAATGGCATTGCAGTCATTACCTCCTGTTCCACAAAGGTATGGAGTATCAAAGTTTGACTCACCTATATCTCACACAAAATTATTACCTTCTGTTGTGCAGGCGCCAGTTCTTGAACTCAAGTCTTTACCTGAGCATTTGAAGTATGTTTACTTGGGAGATAATGAAACACTTCCAGTTATCATCTCAAGTAATTTAACAAAGATTCAAGAAGAAAGATTGATTAGAGTTCTGAGAATACACAAGGAAGCAATTGGATGGACAATAGCTGACATCAAAGGTATAAGTCCATCAGTGTGCATGCATAGGATTTTACTGGAAGATGATGCTAAACCAAGTAGAGAAGCTCAAAGGAGGTTGAACCCACAGATGATGGAGTTTGTGAAGAATGAGATTTTAAAGCTACTGGATGCAGGAGTTATTTACCCAATTTCAGACAGTAAATGGGTAAGTCTAGTCCAAGTAGTGCCAAAAAAATCAGGAGTCACTGTGGTAGCAAATCAAGATAATAAGCTTGTTCCAATAAGGATTTAGAGTGGATTACAAATGTGCATAGACTACCGCAAGCTGAATTCAACAATAAGGAAGGACCACTTCCCACTACCATTCATTGATCAGATGCTTGAGTGGTTAGCTGGTAAGTCTTATTTCTACTTTCTTGATGGCTTTTCTGGATATAATCAAATTGTAACTGCACCAGAGGATCCAGAGAAGACTACCTTCACTTGCCTTTTTGGAACTTTTGCTTTTAGAAGGATGCCCTTCAGGCTTTGTAATGCACCTGCCACATTTCAGAGATGCATGATGAGCATATTTTCATATTACATTGATAATTGCATTGAGGTGTTCATGGATGATTTTACTATGTATGATGATTCATTTGATGCATGTTTACATCATTTGACTTCTGTTCTTGAGCGATGCATTGAGAAAAATCTTGTTTTGAATTACGAAAAGTGTCATTTTATGGTGGAACAGGGGATTGTATTGGGTCATGTTGTCTCTAGTTAGGGGTATTAAGGTGGATAAGTCTAAAATTGATTTAATTGTGAACTTACCCTATCCCACAACTATAAGGGAAGTACGCTCTTTTCTTGGTCATGCAGGTTTCTATCGCAGGTTCATTCAGGACTTCTCTAAGATAGCATTGCCTTTGTCTAGACTCTTTGCAAAAACATGTTTCTTTTGAGTTTAGTGAAGAGTGCAAGGAGGCTTTTGACAAGTTGAAATCTGCATTGACATCACCCCCTATTATCCAGGCTCCTGATTGGACACTACCGTTTGAAATTATGTGTGATATGAGTAATTATGCAGTGGGAGTAGTTTTAGGGCAACGTGTTGGGAAGCTCTTTCTTGTGATTTGTTATGCATCCAGAACACTCAATTCAGCTCAGCGCAATTATTCTAAGACCGAAAAAGAGTTTTCAGCTATAGTTTTTGCTTTAGATAAATTTCGGTCATATTTGCTTGGTTCTAAAGTAATTGTCTTTTCTGATCATGCAGCGTTGAAGTATCTCTTGGCAAAGAAGGAAGCAAAACCAAGGTTTATTAAATGGATCCTTTTGCTGTAAGAATTTGATATTCAAATCAAAGATAAGAAAGGAGCTGAGAACCTGGTAGCAGATCATTTGAGCAGGTTAGTGACACAAGAAGAGCCAGTTCCTTTGTGGGAACTTTTTCCTGATGAGCAATTATTTAAATTGCAAGGTATGATCCCTTGGTATGCTGATTTGGTGAATTATTTGATTACTAAGATTGTGCCTTTTGATTTGAGTAGAGCTAAGAAAGAGAAATTGAAAAGTGAGGCTAAGTATTATGTGTGGGATGACCCATATTTGTGAAAATTTTGTTCAGATCAAATTATTAAGAGATGTGTTCCTGATAATGAGATTCAATCTATTCTTGCTTTTTTTCATGCCTATGCTTGTGGAGGTCATTTTGGACCTAAGAGAACGGCTCGGAAGATATTGGACTGTGGTTTCTATTGGCCCACCATATTTCGTGATGCTTATATTTTTTGCAAGAATTGTGAGCAATGTCAAAGAACAAGAAGTATATCTCGTAGGAATGAGATGATTCAGAATCCAATACTTGTTTGTGAGATTTTTGATGTGTGGGGTATTGATTTTATGGGTCCATTTCCTTCTTCTTTTGGCTTTGTTTATATATTACTTGTTGTTGATTATGTTTCAAAATGGGTGGAAGCTAAAGCCACCAGGACTAATGATTCTAAAGCTGTTGTAGGTTTTATCAAGTCAAACATTTTTAGTAGGTTTGGAGTTCTTAGAGCTTTGATCAGTGATCGGGGCATGCATTTTTGTAATAGAACTGTTGAGGCATTATTGAGGAGATATGGTGTTTTCCATAGAGTATCTACAGCTTATCATCCTCAAATAAGGAATGGAGCCTTAGATTAAATGATGCTTTGTGGGCATATAGGACTGCCTATAAGACACCCATAGGTATGTCCCCCTGCAGATTGGCATTTGGTAAGTTATGTCACCTTCCTATGGAGTTAGAACATAAGGCTTATTGGTCTATTAGACGTTGTAATTTGGATTTGGACACTGCTGGTATGGAGAGAAAATTATAATTACATGAATTAGAGAAAATTCGACTTGAGGCTTATGAGAATTCTAGGATCTATAAAGAAAAGACCAAGGCATTTCATGATAAACTAATTCTAAGGAAGCAGTTTGTGGTTGGACAAAAAGTTTTATTGTATAATTTCATATTGAAACTGATGCCTGATAAGTTGCATTCTCGTTGGATTGGACCCTTTGTTGTTACTAATGTGTTTCCTTATGGTGCATTTGAAATTCAAAGTTTAGGAACTAACAAAGTGTTCAAGGTCAAAGGTCATAGACTCAAGCCATTTTATGAGGGGTTTCAGGAGCATTCAGTGGAGGAGCTCAAATTGAGTAACCCAATTTATGTGGATTAAGGAGCTTTGCCATGTCGAGCTAACGACGATAAACAAAAGCGCTTCTTGGGAGGCAACCCATGGGTGGCTTGTTAGCCACAATCAGATTTATTTTCTTTCCCTTATCTTATTTTATTTTCTAGCATTTTTTTTTCTTTTCTTTTGCATTTGGGCTTTACATTGGGGACAATATGAAGAGAAAGTATGGGGGAGGAGTTTGAAATTTGTTGCTGCAATTTTTTTTTAATTAACATCTAAAAAAAAAATCGTTCTCATAAGCTTGATTCATGATTCTATATTAACTCTCAGAGAGAAGTACTTTGTCCTTGAAATAACTTCTCTATTTTAGGTTGAATTTTTTAGATTTTAAGCAAGGTAATAGTAACTTTAATGATGGATTTTCCCTCTTCTCCATATCATAGAGCAATTTTTTTCCTGCATAAATCATTTAGGCTTGATTTAATGGTGAAATGATTAGTTATGTGTGCTTTAAACTAGTGTCATGTATATTTCAAAACTTTGTTTAATCTATTATGGCACTTTATAATATATAGATGCATACATTGGGGGAAATAAAAGGCTGAACTTAAAAATTGCTCTGCTATTTTAGTTAAGCAAAGTAACCATGGGTCTTTATGAACCCTATGTCGATTCTCAGGCCAAAAGCTAGTTAGGATATGAGCAAGGTACTTTTCTGAAGGTGACGGTTAAAATAAAAAAATAATAAAAAAAAGTAACTGTGACGAGAGAGAAATACCAATTTCAAATTTTTTTTAAAAAAAAGCCATTTCTATCTCCCCTAAGATTTGCAAAGAGCTATAATTGTTGTGCCTTGATAAATTAGCCTTGTGTTTTGGTGTATACTGATTTAAAATTTTATGGAACTTTAATTGTGTAAGCTTAATTGATTTCAAGCCTTTTGTTTTGTGTTAGAGAATTGTTGATAAAGTGGTATGGTGTTGATGAAATTTGTTGTAATGGTTATTACATTACTTGCCTCTTCTTTCAAACTTTTAATCTTTTGTTAGAGAATGTTGTGATAGGGTGAAGTTAAGTGAACTTCTAACTAGAGTTGATTGAGAGTTTTAGTCATACTTGAGGACAAGCATGGAATAAGTGTGGGAGAATTTGATAAGTGCATAATTTATTAATTTTACTCTCATCATTTTTAGTGTTTCTAGTGTATTTTTATGCGTAATTCAGTTGATTAAAGTATAATTATCAATTAGGCATATTTTTAGAGAGTTATTAGAATAATTGTGTTAAATGGAGAAATTTTCTGCATTTGCATTAATGTGACCTTTGCTATATTTTTTAGGTGTTTCTAAAGTTGTGGGTCTCCAAATCCAATACTGTTTAATTCATTGAAAAGCTAAGTCAGAGCACTACAAATGACAAAGAGGGACCAAAGCCCAAATCAGTCTCCAAGGTTGTTAAAAGTAGCTATGGATCGACTACATAAGCCAACACTTAATGTGCTACGACCAGTTTTGGGTATTATTTTATATCTGGAGCTCTAGATGTCCAAATGAAGCAAACCTAGGCCCAATTGAACCTTAAGAACCACCTCTACAATTTCTATGAAGGGCAGAAGACAAGACTACATCGTTTTGGTGGTTAAAAATGGCAATGAAGTCAAATTATGAGCTAGATACTATGTCAGAACTAGTTTCGATTTTTGGTCCATAACATGGGCTGTAAACCTTCGATTTGGGCAAATGAGTACTCATTGGAAAGCTAAGAAGTAGGGTTACAACTTTCCTGAAGAAATCAGAGACAGAATCGCAAGGGAAGTGGCTGAAAATTGGCCACGATTGCAGAGCAAATAATTTGTCTTTTTGAATTTTGAAAATTTTCAAAGTTTGGTTCTTATCTTTGGGATTAGGTTTTTGATTATAAAGACATCTTTGGCAGCAGTAGAGACAGACATTCATCCAGACCTTCAACACTGCTTCAATACCTTCATTCTCCATTCACATTTATAGTTTTAGATTTTCCCATTTTATTTTCTTTTGTAAGCCATGAACATGAGTGGCTAAGTTTCTAAATTCAGTTCAAGGGATTCTAGTTCTTATGCATGATTTGTGAGACCAGGTTCTTAATTTAAATTATGCCTTTTTGAATATCTATTGTTTTTTTGATTTCATTATTATTGATCTATTAATGTTATGTCAAATTTAGTTTTTCAAACTTTAAATTTGGGTTCTTTGAAAGAAACCAATGTCATTATTCAGTTAGCTGATTGTTCTAATGCTTACCCATTGGGAGTAGTTGAGGATGTGTTGTTACAGGTTAGAGAATTGATTTTTCCTACAGATTTTTACATTCTGGATATGGAGGATAGTGTTCCTATATCAAAGTCAGCTTTGATTTGGTTTGGAAGACCTTTTCTAAAAACTGCCAAGATAAAAATTGATGTAGATGATGGTACCTTAACTATGGAGTTTGATGGAGAGACTATCAAATTTAATATCTTTAATGCCATGAAGTATCTTGCTGATGACCATTCTGTTTTTTCTATTGATGTTGTTGATTCATTTATGCAGGATGTTTTTGAGTTAAGCATGGAGGATGAGTTAGAATTGGTGATTAGTCAAGGAATTCAAGAAATCAGTACCAATCCACCATTAAGTGTAGAGGTTCAAGATGCAGTAATGGCATTGCAGTCATTACCTCCTATTCCAAAAAGGTATGGAGTATCAAAGATTGACTTACCTGTATCTCACACAAAATTATTTCCTTCTGTGGTGCAGGCACCAATTCTTGAACTCAAGCCTTTACCTGAGCATTTGAAGTATGTTTACTTGGAAGACAATGAGACACTTCCAGTTATCATGTTAAGTAATCTAACAAAGATTCAAGAAGACAGATTGATTAGAGTTCTGAGAATACACAAGGAAGCAATTAGATGGACAATAGCTGACATCAAAGGTATAAGTCTATCAGTGTGCATGCATAGGATTTTACTAGAGGATGAGGCTAAACCAAGTAGAGAAGCTCAAAGAAGATTGAACCCATAGATGATGGAGGTTGTGAAGAAGGAGATTTTAAAGCTACTGGATACAGGAGTTATTTACCCAATTTCAGACAGCAAATGGGTAAGTCCAGTCCAAGTAGTGCTAAAAAAATCAGGAGTCACTGTGGTAGCAAATCAAGAAAATGAACTTGTTCTAATAAGGATTCAGAGTGGATGGCAAATGTGCATAGACTATCGCAAGCTGAATTCAACAACAAAGAAGGACCACTTCCCACTACCATTCATTGATCAGATGCTTGAGTGGTTAACAGGTAAGTCTTATTTTTGTTTTCTCGATGGCTTTTCTGGATATAATCAAATTGTGATTGCCCTGGAGGATCAAGAGAAGACTACTTTCACTTTCCCTTTTGGAACTTTTGCTTTTAGAAGGATGCCCTTCGGGCTTTGTAATGCACCTGCCACATTTCAGAGATGCATGATGAGTATATTTTCAGATTACATTGATACTTGCATTGAGGTGTTCATGGTTGATTTTACTGTGTATGGTGATTCATTTGATGCTTGTTTACATCATTTAACTTCTATTCTTGAGAGATGCATTGAGAAAAATCTTGTTTTGAATTATGAGAAGTGTCATTTTATGGTGGAACAGGGGATTGTTTTGGGTCATATTGTCTCTAATAGGGGTATTGAGGTGGATAAATCTAAAATTGATTTAATTGTGAACTTACCCTACCCCACAACTATGAGGGAAGTGTTAGTAGTATGCCCTAGAGCATATCATTTAGTATGTATCTTGTACATATTTTTATTAATAAAAAAAAACATTTTCACTTTTCTGTTTACATAATATATTTATCTATAATAGAAAAGGTCCATTGATATTTTGTTAGAAATTCTATTCTTAAGTTGTCAAGAATATGAGTGACAGTATTTCCAGCACAAAGTATCATAAATAGGTTCATAATCGAGGATACTTCACAATAAGGACATTACTTATTCAGAAAGATTGTAATCATGTTTGTTCCCAAGTTATTTATATGAGATGTAAATAAGATGAAATGGTGAGTCTCATGCCATATAACAAACATGATAGGCACTTATACATGATAAGTAGACCTAACCAGTGACACTTATGACAAGCACATGGAGTTTACTCTTATCAATACATTGTCATAAATCATATTAGTGCATATAATCTTTAGACCTGAGATAGCACATTTATCTTGTATATAGGTGGTTTGAGTTTGATAAAGCATTTTCACTTTTCTGTTTACATAATATATTTATCTATAATAGAAAAGGTCCATTGATATTTTGTTAGAAATTCTATTCTTAAGTTGTCAAGAATATGAGTGACAGTATTTCTAGTACAAAGTATCACAAATAGGTTCATAATCGAGGATACTTCACAATAAGGACATTACTTATTCAGAAAGATTGTAATCATGTTTGTTCCAAAGTTATTTATATGAGATGTAAATAAGATGGAATGATGAGTCTCATGCCATATAACAAATATGATAGGCACTTATACATGATAAGTAGACCTAACCAGTGACACTTATGACAAGCACATGGAGTTTACTCTTATCAATACATTGTCATAAATCATATTAGTGCATATAATCTTTAGACCTGAGATAGCACATTTATCTTGTATATAGGTGGTTTGAGTTTGATACTGCTTTCATACTTGTACTGTGTATGGGTATATGGGCATGTGTTGGCTCCTACTAGTTATATATGGAGGTAGGTGTTGATCAAGATGGAATCTATTCCTCTAAGTAAATAGGGATAAAATCCTATGTTCATTTAATTATTATTGATGTTTCAAGTTCCTGGCCAGGACAGATAGATTTAATCAGAAAAGAGTTTCTGATGAGAAAAATCTTTTTAATCAAGAACTGAAATTAAAAGAAAACATAATATTCATAGCAAATGGGGTTTGACATAAACCATGACTCCAGCTCGAATTGAAATTTTGTAATAGAGAGATTCTAGTGCATGGTAACATATGATTATAGGTTCATTTAAGGTAAACCTTATTATTGATTGGGTGGCCATGGCATGCCATGCTAGGTGTTAACCAAGGTCTATGAGGTGCATAAAATGATTTAGAGAAATCATTTATGGTAAGAAAGAGTTTTGATGATATTGAGAGTTGATATCATGTCTCATTGCCAATTAGTGATGAGCCTAGTAAGTCACACACATACACAAGTAATCACCAAATTAAATATGATTTAATTAATTAATTAAAGAGTTTAATTAATTAATTAAATAGGTTTAGTTTGCAATTAGATTGCGAAGTCCCTTGCATGGCTTGAAACCAAATCTAGGTTATTGGATGTATAGTATAAGTTAAATTTATATTTAAAGTGTTTAAATATAAATTTAATTAATGAGAAATTAATTAATAAAGATTAATTAATTAATTTACATTTGATATAAATTGATTAGAAGAAGAGAAATAATTATTTTGGGTTGAGAACTCAAAATTAAGACACAGGGGTATTTTGGTCATTTCACAGGGTGACATGTGGCACAATGAGATGGTGACACATGGCACTACACATAAGCTTGCCATATGTCTTTTAATCATGTAAGATGATCAAAGTCAAGATTAAATATGGGTTTGACACTTGGCACAATGTGATTGGGTCAATTAAACCTAGAGCCAATCAGAAGGTGACATGTGGCAAGAGTTTTAAGTGGTGACCTAGCTATATAAGTGAAAAGATGAAAGAACAAAAATATAAGCTGTTGTTCTCTCTTTGGTGCCGCCACCCTTGGCTGCCTTTCCTTCTCTACTTCTTCATCTCTCATCAATTCAAAGAGATTAAACAACAATCTCTTGAATTCGAAATACTAGAAATTTTCTAGTGTCCTATTTATATCTGTAATCTCTCAAAAGGCAAAACTTGATTTTCTAATTGATTGGAAAAGCTTTAGAAGCTGTTCAAGGGCTGCCAATGGTGATCTTGGTGTGGACAAGCTAGAGGGACTACACCTGGTGCCCTAAGGCACATCCCAAAGGTGCCAAACGCACTACAGTGCATAAAAAGATTAGTGCACTTATTCTTGATCTAATCTAGGATTCTAATGAATTAATCTGATTAAGTCTAAAATATTAAATGGCAAATGTAGATCCAAAAACTTATTAAAAGAGTTTTAATATGTTGTTTATCATTGAAATCAAATAGATAAAAATGAATCCTGCATGATACATGTGACCCTAGGTGAAAAATTTTGAATTCAATGATATAAACTTATGTTTTTTCATTCTTTCGCTCCTTCAATTGGTATCAGAGCCACTATGTTTGCCATTTACATTGTTGATTATATGATTTAATTGTGTGGTTTGATCATGAGATGATAGATCCATTGCTGGTTGCAAAGGAAAAGTGGCAGCATGGTGATGAACACCAATGGTGCGCACACTTTGTGGTCTCCAATGGTGTGCGCAAGGTTTGGTTTTTGAATCTACAATTGTTGTATGATCTAAGGTTCATCCTATGACTAATTAAAATACTTAATTAGATGTTTTAATCACATAATTAAATTGTGATTCAAATCTGAATTTTAAAAGTTGTTTGAATGTGATTCAAATTTGAATTTTTAAAGTTGTTTGAATGTGATTCAAATTTGAATTTTTAAAGTTTTTTGAATGTGATTCAAATATGAATTTTTAAAGTTGTTTGAATGTGATTCAAATCTGAATTTTTAAAGTTGTTTGAATGTGATTCAAATCTGAATTTTTAAAGTTGTTTGAATGTGATTCAAATATGAATTTTTAAATTTGTTTGAATCATATTCAAATCTGTATTTTTAAGTTGAATATGAGATATTCAATTTATTTTAAGTATGTATATTTTATTTAATTGTTAAATAGTGATATGCATGATGGATGATCATGGACTATAAAAGACCAATGTGATTGGATTTATTTCTTTTATGTTTCTTTGGGTTGTAAATTAATTAATTTATTTTAATTTATTTTGGGCATGTATTATAAAGGTTGTAATTTCATTTATTTGTTTCTTGTAAATTCACTTTGGTATGCCAAGGATTACTATGTAATTGAATTGCAAGAAGATCAAGGAGGTCAAGAGCATTGGTGGGACCAGTGGGAGAAATTCAAGATCAAGTATTGATTATGTACTCCTTCAGCAACTCTTGTAATATGAATGAATGAAATGCACCTAGGAATGCCCTGATTCAATTCTTGGTGGCTCAGAATTGAATCCTTTAGAAAGTCCATGATCATATCATATTTACTGTTTATCCATGAATGCATGAGATGTATGGGAATGTATGCAAGTATATGTTATATGCATGCTAAATGGATAATGTGTAAAGTGAAACCATAATAGTAATTAGGACGACCACAAAATCTTCCAAATAAATGATTAATTTGGATATGCTATAATTACAGTAATTATAACATGGGCCCTCCATTGAGGCAATTATTTTAAGAAATTTTAAATAGTTACATATGATGCAATTAATTTAAGAGATTTTCTTAAGAATAATTGTTAAGCATGAGATGTTGTAAATATGTAAATGGTTTGGTGGCCAATAATGGATGTGCCTGAGGATGATCAATAGGATTATAAGAATTCAATCAACCACTAGAAATCCATCCAACTAGGATTTCCGTTTTCTACTTTGGAAGTGTAGGATTCGCTAAGTTAATGGGAGGACCAATTTGATTAAAAGACCATAATCATTTTAGTTAATTACATGATACATTTACTAATTAATCTGGTTATTTTCTGCAGTTAATTTTCTGATAATAATGAGCACAGAACAACCTGCACCATCCAATATCCTTACAAGCATACTTGATCGCAATAGGTTGATAGGACCTAATTTATCTGATTGGCTAAGAAATTTGAAACTTGTCCTGAACCTTGAACATATAGGATATGTTCTAGACTCAAATGTTCCTGGTCCCTTACATTCAGAGGCCACTCAAGAGGAACATGAAACTTTGGACAAGTGGAAGGAGCATGATATGAGAGCTAAGTGTTACATGCTTGCTTCCATGAGTAATGAGTTAGAGAAGCAGCATGAGAACATGCAAAGTGCAAGTGAGATCCTCCTTCACCTACAAGAGTTGTATGGTGAGCACAGCAGGAATGCTAGGTATGAGATATCTAGATAGCTATTCCGCATGAGGATGTCTGAGGGACAGAATGTTAGGGATCATGTCCATAAGATGATTCGGCTGATTGAGCAGCTGGAACATCTTGACTTTAACATGGATTTCCAACTGCAGACGGATTTGATCCTTCAATCCCTTCCTGAGTCATTTGGTAATTTTGTGACAAATTTTCATATGACTAAACAGGAATACACCTTGGCTAATTTACTCAACATGTTGGTTATTGCCTAAAAGAATATGCCGGGCAATAAAGGAAAAGAGGTAGCTTTGATTGCATCTTCTTCTGCTGGAAAGTCCAACAAGAAGAAGGGCAATAAGAAAAAGAAATCTCAGATTTCTGGTCCTTCCAAGAAAATAGCCAAACAGAAACGGAAGACTAAAGCTGATGGAGGCAAAGGAAAGTGTTTCCACTACCAGAAGGATGGGCACTGGAATAGGAATTGCCCAGAGTATCTTGCTTCTTTGAAGGACAAGAAGGATACACCTTTGGAAGGTATGTCCATATCATATTATTTAGATTCTGATGATACTCATAATTCATCTGCAGCTTGGGTTTTAGATACTAGTGCCAGTTCTCACATTTCTTATGATATGCAGGAACTAGCAAATAGTAGCAGCTTGCGTTCTCGAGATGTTAGACTCCGGATTGGCGAAGGCTCAACTGTTGAAGCTTTAGCCATAGGATCTAAATATTTTTACATGTCTGAACATGTTTTGTATTTGGATAATATTTTATATGTACCTGATGCTTTTAAGAACATCATTTTTATATCTAGTTTGACTAGAAATGGCTATGAATTTCAGTTCACAGATGATGTTTGCAATATTTATTTTGGAAATAAATATGTTGGTTCGGGTTATATGAATGATGGTCTTTATTATTTGGATAATAATGACAAACACAAAATGAATGCAAGTGATCTAAATGAATGCAATACCATGGTGAAAATCAACTCAAGTTCAAAATATATTTGGCACTTAAGGTTATGTCATGTTGCAGAAGAAAGGATTTCAAAACTGGAGAAAATGGGGATTCTATCTTCATTGGGTTCTGAACCTACTCCAACTTGTGAATCCTGTCTTTAGGGCAAAATGACTAGATCACCCTTTGTAGGACAAGGGCTAAGAGCTGAAAATATTTTGGAGCTAATACATAGTGATGTATGTGGTCCATTTAAAGAAATGGCTAGAGGTGGTTTTCATTACTTTATTACCTTTACTGATGATAAATCAAGATTTAGGTGTTTGTATTTGATGAAATACAAATATGAATCCTTTGAAAAGTTCAAAGAATTTAAATCTGAAGTAGAAAATCAAACAGGAAAGAGTATTAAAGTTCTTCGATCAGATCGTGGAGGTGAATACTTGAGTACTGAATTTGATGAATACTTGAGAGACCACGGCATTGTTTCCCAGCTGACTCCTCCAGGAACACCACAGCTGAATGGTGTATCTGAAAGGAGAAATTGTACCCTATTGGATATGGTACGTAGTATGATGAGCTATACTGATATGCCAATCTCCTTTTGGGGATTTGCATTAGAATCAGCTTTGCATATTCTGAATAAGATTCCATCAAAATCAGTATCTTCCACACCTTATGAGATATGGCATGGAAGAAAACCAAGTCTTAAGCATGTTAGGATTTGGGGTTGTCCAGCTTATATCAAAAAGCTGAACACTGATAAATTGGAAACTAGATCAGAAAATGGTCGATTTGTTGGATATCCAAAAGATAGTTTTGGATATTATTTTTATTTGCCTACATCACAAAAGGTTGTGGTAAGTAGAGATGCCACATTTCTTGAATAACAGTTTGTTCAAGAAGGAGGCAAAGGAAGGCAAATAGAGTTAGAATTGGAGAGTTCTGACCAACCAACAGATCAGATGGATATAGATCCATCTAGTCAACCTACACCTATTAATGAAACATCTATAGCTGTTCCTCGTAGAACAACCAGGGTATCTCACCCACCAGTGAGATATGGTTTCCTTCAAGAAGAAGAACAAGAGTTGTCTACTCATGAAGAAGTTGATCATGGAGATGATCCACTTACCTATAAAGAAGCTATATCAGATATAGACTCTTCAAAATGGATTGATGCTATGAAATCCTAGATTGATTCCATATATAAGAATCAAGTTTGGGATCTTGTTGACCCACCTGAAAGTATTGTACCTATAGGGAACAAATGGGTTTTCAAGAAGAAAATTGGTTCTGATGGAAAGGTAGAGACCTATAAGGCAAGGCTAGTAGCGAAAGGGTTTTGCCAAAGGCAAGGAATCGACTATGAGGAGACTTTCTTGCCTGTTGCCATGCTTAAATCAATTAGGATTCTATTAGCAATAGCTGCATACTTTGATTATGAGATTTGGCATATGGATGTCAAAACAGCTTTTCTCAATGGATACATTGAAGAAAACATTTTCATGGAATAACTTAGGGGTTTTGAATCCCAAGATGGTTCCAAAGTATGCAAGCTAAAGCAATCCATTTATGGGTTGAAACAAGCTTCGAGAAGTTGGAACATCCGTTTTGATAAAGCCATTAAGTCATTTGGTTTTATCAAAAATGAGGATGAGCCATGTGTATATAAGAAGGTTAGTGACAGTGCTATCACTTTCCTTGTCTTATATGTGGATGATATTCTGTTGATGGGTAATGACACAGGTATGTTGACAACTGTAATGGTATGGTTGTCAAATACATTCTCCATGAAAGACTTAGGGGAGGTAACCTATATTCTTGGGATTCACATCTATAGAGATAGAGTGAAAAGAATAATTGGTTTATCCCAAAGTCTATACTTGGAAAAGGTGTTGAAAAGGTTTAACATGCTTGATTTCAAGAGAGAATTGTTACCAGTGAGACATGGTATCCACCTTTCTAAAGAGATGTCTCCAAAGACACCTGAAGAAAGAGATAAAATGGCCAGGATTCCATATGCTTCAGCTATTGGAAGTTTGATGTATGCAATGTTGTGTACTAGACCGGATATCGCATATGCTGTTAGTTTAACTAGCCAGTATCAATCCAATCCAGGTTTGGAACATTGGATAGCTGTCAAGAATATCCTTAAGTACTTGAGAAGAATTAAGGATTTATTCTTGATATATGGAGGTGGTGACTTGCAATTGGATGGTTATACTGATTCTGATTTTCAATCAGATATCGATGATAGAAAGTTTACCTCTGGATATGTGTTTATTTATAATAGAGGTGCAGTCAGTTGGAAGAGTTCCAAACAGAGTATGACTGCAGATTCCACTACCGAGGTTGAGTATATTGCTGCATCATATGCTGCAAAGGAAACTAATTGGATAAAAAAGTTCGTGACAGAATTTGTAGTAGTTCCTTCCACTGAGTCATCAGTTCCACTTCATTGTGACAACAATGGAGCAGTCATACAGGCTAAGGAACCCTAGTCTCACTAGAAATCCAAACACATAGAAAGGCGTTACCACATTATCAGAGAAATAGTTGGGCGAGGCGATATAGCCATGTAGAAAATAGCATCAGCTGATCCATTTAGTAAGCCTATGTCACAAACTCAGCTAGATCGACATCTTGAGAAGATGGGTCTAAGATATTATAATGAATGGCTCTAGTGCTAGTAGGAGATTGTTAGTAGTATGCCCTATAACATATCATTTAGTATGTATCTTGTATATGTTTTTATTAATAAAAAAAGGCATTTTCACTTTTTCGTTTACATAATATATTTATGTGTAATAGAAAAGGTCCATTGATATTTTGTTAGAAATTCTATTCTTAAGTTGTGAAGAATATGAGTGACAGTATTTCTAGCACAAAGTATCATAAATAGGTTCACAATCGAGGATACTTCACAATAAGGACATGACTTATCCAGAAAGATTATAATCATGTTTGTTACCAAGTTATTTATATGAGATGTAAATAAGATGGAATGGTAAGTCTCATGCCATATAACAAACACGATAGACACTTATACATGATAAGTAGGCCGAACCAGTGACACTTATAACAAGCACATGGAGTTTACTCTTGTCAATGCATTGTCATAAATTATATTAGTGCATATAATCTTTAGACCTGAGATAGTACAATTATCTTGTATATAGGTAGTTTGAGTTTGATACTGTTTTCATACTTGTACTGTGTATGGGTATATGGGCATGTGTTGGCTTCTACTAGTTATATATGGAGGTAGGTGTTGTTCAAGATGGAATCTGTTCCTCTAAGTAAATAGGGATAAAATTCTATGTTCATTTAATTATTCTTGATGTTTCAAGTTCCTGGCCAGGATAGATAGATTTAATCAGAAAAGAGTTTCTGATGAGAAAAATCTTTTTAATCAAGAACTGGAATTAAAAGAAAACATAATATTCATAGCAAATGGGTTTGACATAAATCATGACTCCAGCTCGAATTGGGATTTTGTAACAGAGAGATTCTAGTGCATGGTAACATATGATTATAGGTTCATTTAAGGTAAACCTTATTACTGATTGGGTGGCCATGGCATGCCATGCTAGGTGTTAACCATGGTTTATGAGGTGCATAAAATGATTTAGAGAAATCATTTATGGTAAGAAAGAGTTCTGATGATATTAAGAGTTGATATCATGTCTCATTGCCAATTAGTGATGAGCCTAGTAAGTCACACACATACACAAGTAATCACCAAATTAAATATGATTTAATTAATTAATTAAAGAGTTTAATTGATTAATTAAATAGGTTTGGTTTGCAATTAGATTGTAAAGTCCCTAGCATGGCTTGAAACCAAATCTAGGTTATTGGATGTATAGTATAAGTTAAATTTATATTTAAAGTGTTTAAATATGAATTTAATTAATGAGAAATTAATTAATAAAGATTAATTAATTAATTTATATTTGATATAAATTGATTAGAAGAAGAGAAATAATTATTTTGGGTTGAGAACTCAAAATTAAGACACAGGGGTATTTTGGTCATTTCACAGGGTGACATGTGGCACCATGAGATGGTGACACATGGCACTACACATAAGCTTGACATATGTCTTTTAATCATGTAAGATGATCAAAGTCAAGATTAAATATAGGTTTGACACTTGGCACAATGTGATTGGGTCAATTAAACCTAGAGCCAATCAGAAAGTGACATGTGGCAAGAGTTTTAAGTGGTGACCTAGCTATATAAGTGAAAAGATGAAAGAACATAAGCTGCCGTTCTCTCTTTGGTGCTGCCACCCTTGGCTGCCTCTCCTTCTCTTCTTCTTCATCTCTCATCAATTCAAAGAGATTTGACAATAATCTCTTGAATTAAAAATACTAGAAATCGTTTCTAGTGTCCTGTTTACATTTGTAATCTCTCAAAAGGCAAAACTTGATTTTTTAATTGATTGGGAAAGTTTTAGAAGCTGTTCAAGGGCTACCATTGGTGATCTTGGTGTGGACAAGCTAGAGGGACAACACCTAGTGTCCTAAGGCGCATCCCAAAGGTGCCAAACACACTGCAGTGCATAAAAAGGTTAGTGCACTTGTTAGGACAACACTTGGATTGGACCCTTTGTTGTTACTAATGTGTTTCCTTATGGTGCAGTTGAAATTCAAAGTTTAGGAACTAATAAGGTGTTCAAGGTCAACGGTGATAGACTCAAGCCATTTTATGAAGGGTTTCAGGAGCATACAGTGGAGGAGCTCAAATTGAGTAACCCAATTTATGAGGATTAAGGAGCTTTGCCATGTCGAGCTAACGACAATAAACAAAAGTGCTTCTTGGGAGGTAACCCATGGGTGGCTTGTTAGCCATGATCAGATTTGTTTTTTTTTTTCCTTTATCTTATTTTATTTTCTAGCATTTTTTTCCTTTTCTTTTGCATTTGGGCTTTATATTGGTGACAATGTAAGTTTTAAGTGTGGGGGAGGAGAAATTTGTTACTGTAATCTTTTTTAATATTAAAAAAAATAATAATTAAATAAATAAATTTGTTTTTATAAGCTTGATTCATGATTCTATATTAACTCCCAGAGAGAAGTGCTTTGTCCTTAAAATGACTTTTCTATTTTTGATTGAATTTTTAAAATTTTAAGCAAGGTAATAGTAACTTTAATGATGGATTTTCCCTCTTCTCCATACCATAGAGCAATTTTTTGTCCTGCATAAATCATTTAGGCTTGATTTAATGGTGAAATGATTAGTTATGTGTGCTTTAAACTAGTGTCATGCATATTTCAGAACTTTATTTAATCTATAAGGGCACTTTATAATATGTAGATACATAAATTGGGGGAAATAAAAGGCTGAACCTGAAAATTACTCTGCTATTTAGTTAAGCAAAGTAACCAGGAGTCTTCATGAACCCCATGTCGATTCTCAGGCCAAAAGCTAGCTAGGATATGAGTAAGGTACTTTTCTGAAGGTGACGGTTAAAAAAAAAAAAAAAAGTAATTGTGACGAGAGAGAAGTACCAAATTCAAATAAAAAAAAAGCCCATTTCTATCTCTCCTAAGATTTGCAAAGAGCTATAATTATTGTGCCTTAATAAATTAGCCTTGTGTTTTGGTATGTATTGATTTAAAATTTTATGGAACTTTAATTGTGTGAGCTTAATTGATTTCAAGCCTTTTGTTTTGTGTTGGAAAATTGTTGATATATTGGTACAGTGTTGATGGAATTTATTATGATGGTTATTACCTCACTTGCCTCTTCTTTCAAACTTTTAATCTTTTGTTAGAGAATGTTGTGATAGGGTGAAGTTAAGGAACTTGTAAGTGGAGTTGATTAAGAGTTTAAGTCATGCTTGAGGACAAGCATGGAATAAGTGTGGAGGAATTTGATAAGTGTATAATTTATTAATTTTACTCCCATCACATTTAGTGTTTCTAGGGTATCTTTATGCCTAATTCAGTTGATTAAAGTATAATTATCTATTAGGCATATGTTTAGAGAGTTGTTGAAATAATTATATTAAATGGAGAAATTTTTAACATTTGCATTAATCTGACTCTTTTTATATTTTTCAGGGTTTTGGTGAAGTTCCAGAGCATAGAAGTGTGGAAGAAAGCTTGAAAAGGGTGAAGGATTGAGAAGCGTTGTTGATACAAAGTACACGGGTCGTGTAAGCACAACCACAGACTCATGTAATACTCTGCCAGAAGAAATCCAGAGAACTGAGGAAGAAACGAAGTACACGGGCCGTGTAACATGACCCATGTAAACTTCTGTGCCAATACAAAACATACCCACTCAGCTCCAGTAAGTTACACGGCCCTAGGCCGTGTAGTGATACACGGGCCGTGTATCCGTCGATAATCAGTTTCCTGATTTTGCTTTAGTTGCAGTTTTTGACAGAGAGAAAGACTCTTAAACCTAACCCTAGGCCATTTATTATAAATAGAAGAGGCAATAACCTACAAAAAGGAGAATAAGCAGCCTCTCGATAGAGGAGGATCAGACTTTCATTCTCCATTCACATCCTAGATTTCTTCAATTTTCTTCTTTAATTTTCTGTAAGCCATGAACATGAGTGGCTAAGTTTTTAATTCAGTTCAAGGGATTCAAGTTCTTTTGCGTGATTTGTGAGACCAGGTTCTTAATTTAATTTATGTCTTTTTGAATATCTATTGTTTTTGTGAGTAAGCTTAAAGCTCAAGGTTCTGGAAAGCTTCCATCACAAATAGTTATGAATCCCAGAGAAAATGCAAGTGCTATAGTATTGCAGAGTGGGAAAGAAGTTGATAACCAGACTCCACATGAGTCAATGAAAAAGAAGAAGCAAGTAGCAAAAGAGTCTGAAGTTCCTGAAGTTGAGGTAAATACTGAACCTAAACTGAATAAGGTTAATAATTCTGTTCTTCCTCCATTCCCCTGCAGGTTGGCTAAGACAAAGAAAGAAGAACAAGAGAAAGAAATTTTGGAGACTTTCAGAAAGGTAAAGGTTAATATACCTTTACTTGATGCGATCAAACAAGTCCCCAGGTATGCTAAATTTCTTAAGGAATTATGCACTACAAAGCGTAAGTTTAGGAATAATGAGAAGATCAGTGTGGGGGAAAATGTGTCAGCATTAATTCAGAGGAAAATACCACCTAAGTGTAAGGATCCAGGTTCATTTTCTATTCCCTACAAAATAGGTGATTCTAGATTTGAATGTGCAATGGCAGATTTAGGAGCATCTATTAATGTTATGTCATATTCAGTTTTCCAAACTTTGAATTTGGGTCCTTTGAAAGAAACTAGTGTCATTGTTCAGTTAGCTGAATCGTTCTAATGCTTACCCATTGGGAGTAGTTGAGGATGTGTTAGTGCAGGTTGGAGAATTGATTTTTCCTGTAGATTTTTGCATTCTGGATATGGAGGATAGTGCTCCCACATCAAAGTCAGCTTTGATTTTGTTTGAAAGACCTTTCCTAAAAACTGCCAAGATAAAAATTGATGTGGATGATAGTACCTTAACTATGGAGTTTGATGGAGAGAGTGTCAAATTTAATATATTTGATGCCATGAAGTATCCTGCTGATGATCATTTTGTCTTTTCTATTGATGTTGTTGATACATTTGTGCAGGATGTTTTTGAGTTAAGCATGGAGGATGAGTTAGAAGTGGTGATTAGTCAAGGAATTCAAGAAGTCAGTACCAATCAGCCATTAAGTGTAGAGGTTCAAGATGCAGTAATGGCATTGCAGTCATTACCTCCTGTTCCAAAAAGGTATGGAGTATCAAAGATTGACTTACCTGTATCTCACACAAAATTATTACCTTCTGTTGTACAGGCACCAGTTCTTGAACTCAAGTCTTTACCTCAGCATTTGAAGCACGTTTACTTGGGAGATAATGAAACACTTCCAGTTATCATCTCAAGTAATTTAACAAAGATTCAAGAAGAAAGATTGATTAGAGTTCTGGGAATACACAAGGAAGCAATTGGATGGACAATAGCTGACATCAAAGGTATAAGTCCATCAGTGTGCATGCATAGGATTTTACTAGAAGATGATGCTAAACCAAGTAGAGAAGCTCAAAAGAGGTTGAACCCACAGATGATGGAGGTTGTGAAGAAGGAGATTTTAAAGCTACTGGTTGCAGGAGTTATTTACCCAATTTCAGACAGTAAATGGGTAAGTCCAGTCAAGTAGTGCTAAAAAAATCAGGAGTCACTGTGGTAGCAAATCAAGATAATGAGCTTGTTCCAACAAGGATTCAGAGTGGATGGTGAATGTGCATAGAGTACCGCAAGCTGAATTCAACAACAAGGAAGGACCACTTCCCACTGTTATTCATTAATCAGATGCTTGAGTGGTTAGCAGGTAAGTCTTATTTCTGCTTTCTTGATGTCTTTTCTGGATATAATCAAATTGTGATTGCACCAGAGGATCAAGAGAAGACTACCTTCACTTGCCCTTTTGGAACTTTTGCTTTTAGAAGGATGCCCTTCGGGCTTTGTAATGCACCTGCCATGTTTCAGAGATGCATGATGAGCATATTTTCATATTACATTGATAATTGCATTGAGGTGTTCATGGATGATTTTACTGTGTATGGTGATTCATTTGATGCATGTTTACATCATTTGACTTCTGTTCTTGAGTGATGCATTGAGAAAAATCTTGTTTTGAATTACGAAAAGTGTCATTTTATGGTGGAACAGGGGATTGTTTTGGGTCATGTTGTCTCTAATAGGGGTATTGAGGTGGATAAGTCTAAAATTGATTTAATTGTGAACTTACCCTACCCCACAACTGTGAGGGAAGTACGCTCTTTTCTTGGTCATGCAGGTTTCTATCGCAGGTTCATTCAGGTCTTCTCTAAGATAGCATTGCCTTTTTCTAGACTCTTGCAAAAAGATGTTTCTTTTGAGTTTAGTGAAGAGTGCAAGGAGGCTTTTGACAAGTTGAAATCTGCATTGACATTACCCCCTATTATCCAGGCTCCTGATTGGACTATACCATTTGAAATTATGTGTGATGCGAGTAATTATGCAGTGGGAGTAGTTTTAGGGCAGCGTGTTGGGAAGCTCTTTCATGTGATTTATTATGCATCCAGAACACTCACTTCAGCTCAGCACAATTATTCTACGATCGAAAAAGAGTTTTTGGCTATGGTTTTTGCTTTAGATAAATTTCGGTCATATTTGCTTGGTTCTAAAGTAATTATCTTTTCTGATCATGCAACATTGAAGTATCTCTTGGCAAAGAAGGAAGCAAAACCAAGGTTGATTAGATGGATTATTCTGCTACAAGAATTTGATCTTCAAATCAAAGATAAGAAAGGAGCTGAGAACCTGATAGCAGTTCATTTGAGCAGGTTAGTGACACAAGAAGAGCCAGTTCCTTTGCGGGAACTTTTTCCTGATGAGCAGTTATTTAAATTGCAAGGTATGATCCCTTAGTGTATTGATTTGGTGAATTATTTGGTTACTAAGATTGTGCCTTTTGATTTGAGTAGAGCTAAGAAAGAGAAATTGAAAATTGAGGCTAAGTATTATGTGTGGGATGACCTGTATTTGTGAAAATTTTTTTCGGATCAAATTATTAGGAGATGTGTTCCTGATAATCAGATTCAATCTATTCTTGCTTTTTGTCATGCCTATGCTTGTGGAGGTCATTTTGGACCTAAGAGAATGGGTAGGAAGGTATTGGACTGTGGTTTCTATTGGCCCACCATATTTCGTTATGTTTATATTTTTTGCAAGAAATGTGAGTAATGTCAAAGAACAGGAAGTATATCTCATAGGAATGAGATGATTCAGAATCCAATACTTGTTTGTGAGATTTTTGATGTGTGGGGTATTGATTTTATGGGTCCATTTCCTTGTTCTTTTGGCTTTGTTTATATATTACTTGCTGTTGATTATGTTTTGAAATGGGTGGAAGCCAAAGCCACCAGGACTAATGATTCTAAAGCTGTTGTAGGTTTTTTCAAGTCAAACATTTTTAGCAGGTTTAGAGTTCCTAGAGCTTTGATCAGTGGCTGGGGCACTATTTTTGTAATAGAACTGTTGAGGCATTGTTGAAGAGATATGGTATTTTCCATAGAGTATCTACAGCTTATCATCCTCAAACAAGTGGGCAGGTTGAGATGTCTAACAGAGAGGTAAAGTCCATTCTAGAGAAGACAGTGAAGCCAAATAGGAAGGATTGGGGCCTTAGATTAGATGATGCTTTGTGAGCATATAGGACTGCCTATAAGACACCCATAGGTATATCCCCCTAAAGATTGGTATTTGGTAAGTTATGTCACCTTCCTGTGGAGTTAGAACATAAGGCTTATTGGGCTATTAGACATTGTAATTTGATTTGGACACTACTGGTGTGTAACACCCTCACTGTAGCAATTCCGTACATTCTTCTGTTCTGGTGACCGGTGTTGGTCTGGACAGCTAGAATGACTGGAACTATATATAGACTAGAGTGAGGAATCATAAATAACTCAAATAATGGTAAGCAAAATTTAGAAAAAATTTTAGAAATAAAATACAACCAAGTTAAATGAGCCGGTGCCCTAGCGATGGGTAACCCAGTGGGAAGTTGCGGTCCTCACAGCTAGAAGCCCTAAACTCGGGAGAAAATTCATGAAATAATTTTTGGGACTCTAGAGAAGAGTCATTGAGGTTTCTATGGTATTAGAATGTCAAGAAAATGTTTAGAAAAATTTTTAGATCCGTATAGATGATTTTGGCTCGATAAGCCAAATGGAGGGCATTTTGGTCATTTCGTGTAACACCCCTCACCCGACTACAGTGTAGCCGAGCGAAGTGTGTCACACTCGGTGCCGGAGCACCCTATCTTGTCTTACTTTATTATTTTAATAATTTGATCTTGTTATATTTTTAATATCAATTATTTTTCGATGGAGAAACCAGCGGAGTTTCCCCTATTTTATTATCGTTTGGCGTATTTCAAAATTCACCTATTTGAAATTTAACAATATTTTCAGAATAAGATCTTATCCATGCTAATCATAATTATCTCATCAATCATTCTCAAATTACATAAGCAAAATTTTCAAATTTCCTTAATTTACAAATTTTGCAAAATAATTGTAAAATTTCATAATTTACATAATATATAAATTAATTACATATGAAAAAGCTAATTAATTAATTTACATCACATTCCCATTAATTACTTGTTTATAATATACATTACAATACAATTTCGAAGCAATTTATACAAAATATAAAATATGTTCTATATGGGCCCTATCTACATGCATTGCTGAGGAGGTGACAACCTTGAATACTTCAGACACTTCTGCAGATCTGGACTGTAACACCCCCGTTGCATAGCCTGGTAGATTTCACTGTTCCGGTGACCGGTGTCGGTCCGGACAATTAATGGGATTAGGGCCACACTTAAGACAATTTGAGAAGCCATAAACACAAATAATTAGTAATGTTTAATTAGTTAACTATAAATAAGAAAAACAGAACATAAGAGATTAAACGTGCCGAGAGTCACAGCGATGAGTGACCTTCCTGAACGCATCGCAAGTCGCTTTTAAACTCAAATTTCAACCGTAAAGTGACGCTGCGGTCCTTAGGACCCTTATGAACACAAAGTGGAAAAGAGAAAATCATGAAAAGAAGCATTAAGCTACCAAATAATTAGGTCGTGGAGCCGAAGAAATATGGAATTATTTGCAAACCGGATGAACCGAGGGGCGATTTGGTCAATTGACCGAGAGTGACTCTGACCTAATCACAAATAAAATCGAGAAAAGAAAATTTGAATCGAGAATTAAATTAAAGAACTAATAGAAAAAAATAAATAGAAAAAAAAAGAAAAAGAAAAGAAAGAAGTTAGAAAAGTCAAAGATGATGTCATAAAAGATTAATTAAGTTATTTTATTAATTTGGGAATTTTGGTCTTCAAAAATGGATAAAAATAAAAATTCAAAAACATTTTTTTTTTGCTTCTTCTTTTGCTTTTCCCGTAGCTCTCTCCTCTCCCTCTCTTCTTATGTTGTTCCACCATTTTTAAGCAAGAAAAGCTTGGAATTCTTGGTTCCTTTCCATAAATCCTCTAAATCCCAACCTTGAAATTTTATTTACCAACCATAATAACTCTCATAAGGACTTCTTTAAAGCTTGTTATTACTACTTAAGAAGGAGATTTCAAGAAGAAAGAAGAGCAAAGGTTAGGGTTTTGAAGCTTTAAGTGAGGTTAGCATATCAAACCCTTTATTTTTCCATTTAAATGCATGTTTAGGTAATTAAGTGAGCTTAGAACTTGATTGAAATGAAACAAATATGGGAGAGGGACCAAACTGAAATTTGGGCAGCTTGATAGGAGTATGATTTACATGAAATAATGATCAATTAGGACCAAATAAATTGTATGGGAATGGTGGAAAATTTAGTTAAATTCGTAGGTCAATGGTCATGCTGCTGGCAGCATGACCAAACCCACTTTGAAGGACCAAAACTCAAATTTTACAAGCCTAATGGATATGCCACCAATTGGAGATGAAAATAGACATAAAAGAGCACAACTTTCATTAAGGAACCATGACCAAAAACTGACTAAAACTTGGTGAAACAATTGACCAAAGTGAGTTGATAGCAGGCTGCCCTGCACCAAACTGACCAAATGAACAGTAACTATTCATTTGGTCATAACTCGAGCTAGGTAGGTCAAATTGACCTGAAATTTTACCAGCAATTAGATATGATATAGACCTAAAACTTTCATGAAGAACACCAACCCAAATTAGGCCATTAACTCATTCAAATCATTGAGCAAAGTTAAAATTACTGTACTGAAACTCTGCAGAATTTTCAGTGGAGCAGCAATGTTTGGATGGCTATAACTCTCTCTAGAAAACTCGGATTTAGGCGATTCTTGAATCGATGGAAACCTAAGACATAGTAGAACATTTCATCTGAAGAAAGTTAGACCAAATTATGAACTTAACTTGATCAAATTACTGACCAAAGTTGGACCAAAAATCTGCCAGCACCTAAATTGCAGTATGAACAGTGCACGTGAACAGTAAACTTATTTTGGCCATAACTTGAGCTACAAAACTCCGATTGAGGTGATCCAAAAATGAGAATACACTTTAGACAATAAGGAACATTTTCTATGAAGGAAGTTTTGTCAAATTCCAATAGTAGATCGACCAATGGAATAGTGCAACTTCGGAGCACAAAACCGAAAATTGGCAATTTTGCCAAAATGACCTATGCTTTGAAAAAGTGACCAAAACCAACAAGTTTAATGAACAAAATGTGGTATGTGGGTGAAGTTGAAGTTCCCATACCTATTAATCCTTAGAAAGTCAATTATTTGACTTGAATAGTGCAGTGAATAGTAACCCGAAACACAAAATTTCGAGAACGTCGAATTTAACACGTTAGAGCTAAGTAAATGCGAAGTTAAAATTTATTTTGGGATTTATGTTAAGTTCTAGTACTGAAACATTGTAAAATTTTGTGTTTCAGTTGAAAAGAATATCGGGAAGGAACCCGAGGAAACGAGTCGAGGCTAAGGGACGACTCGCTTGAGGTTTGTGCACAATAAACCCTATTTAAGCATTTTACTCTTGAAAAATTGATTTAGCATGCATTATGAACATATGAACTTTTGTGTTGCCACCTTGTGATCAAATTATAACTTTGGAAATTGATTTAATTTTTGTATGCAATATTTGAATGAAATGTTTGAAATGGATTTTATGTTCACACTTAGCATGACAGTATCACATTTCCTCCTCCATTTATGGGGTTGAGATCGTTTATTTTCCTCCCTCTCTGGCTTGCCAGTTGAGGTTGTAGATCGGATGATTACTCATTAGATAGCTAGCAACCTACATCAATGGTATCGATTAATGGGGTTGAGATTGCTTTGTCGTGGTGTACAACACGGCATTGATCGGAAATTTTGTGTCATGGCTTAAGTTGTGTACGACTTTGGCAACACTGTGTTTACGCAATTGTTTGACTAAACTGTTGTTTAATATATTATTTGACAAAATGAGTTGTTATGAGCTTTGATATTTGTGAAATGTGATTGTGAAGTATTCAAATTATGTTTCATCAATAAATGATTTATGTATCGCATTTTAAAGTTTTATTGTGCACCATTGAGTATGTTTATACTCGTGATAGTTTAATTTATCGCAGATAAGAGCAAGGAAAAGCAAAGCAGAGTGAGTCACATCGAGTTGAAGATCACATCAAGCTTTTGTACGGGTATTGTTTTATACCCTTATGGTTATTTTGATGTAAATACTGTAATGTCATAAGTATCAATGTAAATTGAGCAGTTGTAAATAAATTGTAATAATATTATTTTGGGTTTGTTTCTGTAAATTTAATATTTGTAAACATGAATTTTCTACTTTATGTTTTGTAAATGAAGATATTAAATACTTTGAGATGAGAAATCTTGATTTGTATTGTGAAATTATTTGAAGTGCCTTGATTGAGTTGATTTGAGAATTATTGGTGGTTGGGAGTTGTGAAATATGTTTGAAAGTGCTTTTTACAGGTATTTGAAGAACTGGTTTCTCAAAATACAGAGGGAACTCTGTCAAAATTTTTATAAAATTTGCAGCAAAATTTAAATGCACAAAAATTTTTACTAGTCCTTAAGCTTTGAATAAATGATTTTTAATTCCTACCAAAATGCTCACCACTTCCAAAATGTAAGAAAATTGTTTTAAAATCCCTTGTAGGGTACTTAATGATTTATTGGTAGGTGAAGTTCGGTAGTTCATTAAGTATTCTACGGGATCATGTTATGCCTTACGGAGGGGTAAGGTGTGACATGTTTTAGTGGTATCAGAGCATGATTTTGCAATAAATTTTGACTATGCATGTGAATATTTCTCTGATAAGTACAACTGCTCAAGTGTCTTTAATTGATACATATGACGTATTTACATCATAAATATGCACTAACGGAGGTCAACCTCCTTGTGTTTGATCTCAGGAAGTAGAAAATTGTGAAAAACGGAATGGAAGGAGGAGATCATTCCGAAGAACAATCTGTTGAGGCTGAGGTTCAAGGGGAAGCCCCAAAGACTCTGAATGTGAGTGGGTCACCACTCGGCCTCGCCCAAAGACCGCAGTTTCCTGCTCAATTTATGCAGCAGATGGCTGCCTTCTTTCAGCAAATGGCGGGTAATGTGCCGCCCCAAGCTCAGATGCCAATACCTGTAGCCCAACCACAGCCCTCAGCTCAGCAGTATGAAAAATTGATGAAATTTGGGGCCACTGAGTTTAAAGGCACTGTGGATCCACTGGAGGCAGAACAGTGGTTGGAAAGAATGGAACGAGTTTTCAGGAAGCTACAGTGTACAGAGGAATTGAAGTTTGAGTATTCTGTTTCCTTATTGCAAGGGGATGCGTTTGAATGGTGGAAGACCATCCCCCACAGCCTGGTTGAGCCACCTGTGCTGACCTGGTCAGACTTCTTGAGGGAGTTCCGACAGAAATGGGTTCCCGATGCATATGTGGACATGAAGTTGCAAGAATTTCTGAGTTTGAAACAAGGGAACCGAACTGTAGCAGAATATGAGAGAGATTTTTCAAGACTAAGCCACTATGCTGGAAGCTTAGTCTCCACCCCCAGAGACAGATGCAAGAGGTTTGAGTCCGGGCTAAGGCAGAATTTGAGAATGCAAGTTGTGGGTTTCAGACATCAGAATTTTGCTGAATTGATCTCACAAGCCTTGGAATTAGAAAGGATAGAATCTGAAGGGGCAGTGAAGAAGGGTTCACAAGAGAAAGAGAAAACTGAAAAGATTACTGAACAAACATCTGGAAGTGGTTCTGGGAAGAGGAAACAGTTTGGGGGATCTAGCTCCCGTAGAGGCAGAGGCAGATTTTCTGGCCAAAGACCACCCCGGTCTGGTCAGCAGACCCAGCAGGCACCCCGAGGATCTCTATCGGTCCGGCAGTGTGAAACGTGTGGTAGAACACATGGTGGGGTTTGTTTCAAGGCTACTGGTGCATGTTTTAACTGTGGAGGAAGCGGACATTTCGCTAAGGATTGCACTAGTCCGCGCCGGTCTGGATCTTTTACTACATCCAAGGATCGGCTCAAGTCTCGCACCTGCAGGGTCACGCCACCGCTAGAGGCAGAGGCAGAGGTAGGGTCCCGTAACACCCCGGAAGTCGAGCACTTAACCACCAAAGATCGATGGCGCACCAGTTAGAGTATATACCATGCGTCAAAGGGAAGAGGCTGAAACATCAGATGTTGTAGCTGGTAATTTCTCCATCCTTGACAAAGATGTGCATGTGTTATTTGATCCTGGCTCCACACATTCGTATGTTAGTGCTAGTGTGATGTGTTCTACTACTATTCCGTGTGTACCAATGGACTATGATGTGTTAGTAACTAGTCCATTAGGCCAGGAGGTCAAGGTAAATAGGCTGTATAGAGACTCCCTTTGGTGATCCAAGGACACACTTTTTGTCTGATTTAATTGAAATGCCCTTCAGAGATTATGACATTATCTTGGGCATGGATTGGTTAGCTGCATCACGCCATGATTGATCAGAGATCAAGACAGTCACTTTTGGTCTCTCTCGATGGTGATGTAGTAATACATGGGGAGAGACAGCTATTGCCTTCAAATATCATTTCACAGACCGGCGTAAAAATGATTAAAAAGCGGTGTGAGGCGTACTTGGCACATGTGATAGACACCCAAATGGGGAGTCCAGATTGGAGGACATTCCTATCGTATGTGACTTTCGGATGTATTTCTGAAGAATTGCCGGATTACCTCCGAAAGAGATGTGCGATTTGAAATTGATGTTATGCACGGTGTGGACCCAATCTCCATAACGCCATACGTAATGGCACCAGCAGAACTAAAAGAATTGAAAGTGCGATTGCAAGAGTTGCTTGATAAGGGCTTCATTCGCCTAGTGTGTCACCTTGGGGAGCGCCAGATTATTTGTAAAGAAGAAGGATGGCACTCTCGGTTATGCATTGACTATCGGCGATTGAATAAGGTGACAATAAAGAATGTATATCCATTGCCCGTATTGATGATTTATTTGATCGGTTGAGGTGCAACAGTATTCTCCAAAATTGACACGAGATCGTTATTATCACCGAAAGTACAAGAGCGAGTATTTCTAAAGCGCTTTAGAACCCGCTATGGCCATTATGAATTCCTAGTCATGCCATTCGGGTTAACCAATGCTCCGGCTGCTTTTATGGATCTGATGAACACTATTTTCAGACCATACCTCGACCAATTTGTGGTGGTATTTATCGATGATATATTAGTCTATTCGAGGAATGCAGAAGAGCATGATAGACATCTGCGGATTGTACTGCAAACTTTGAGGGAGAAACAGCTATATGCCAAATTGTCGAAGTGTGAATTTTGGCTGAAGGAGATATCCTTTTTGGGGCATGTAGTGTCAGAAGAGGGCATTAAGGTAGATCCTAGCAAGATTGAAGCTGTCCTTAATTGGAAGCCACCCAGAAATGTCACAGAGATTCGCAGTTTTCTGGGGTTAGCTGGATACTACCGTCGATTTGTGAAGGGATTTTCCATGTTGGCATCTCCATTGACCAAGCTGCTTAGAAAAGATGTGAAATTTCAGTGGATGGACAAATGCCAGCAAAGCTTTAATGAATTGAAGAGATGTTTGTGAGGCTCCAGTCCTGACTTTACCTACTCCGGGTAAAGAGTACACAGTTTATAGCTATGCTTCTCACAATGGGTTAGGTTGTGTGTTGATGCAAGATCGAAATGTTATTGCCTATGCATCACGCCAGCTAAAACCGCATGAGAGGAATTATCCAACACATGACTTGGAGCTTGCAGCTATTGTGTTTGCTCTTAAGATCTGGAGACATTATTTGTATGGGGAGAAGTGTTACATTTAAACAGATCATAAGAGTTTGAAGTATTTGGGCACCCAGAAAGAGTTGAATTTGAGACAGAGGAGATGGTTAGAATTGATAAAAGACTATGATTGTCTGATAGACTATCAGCCAGGGAAAGCTAATGTTGTGGCTGACGCCCTAAGTCGCAAGACTATGGCAAGTCTATGGGTTACTCCTTTGTCTTTGGTACATGAGTTGAGGTTATTACATGCCAGTTTAGAGATTAATGATGATGGGCAGGCAGCAGTTGCATGGCATGTACAGCCAGTGTTAATTGATCAGATCAGAATGGCTGCTCAGAATGATGCAAGGTATCAGAAGCTGTTGGAAGAAGTCCGGCAGGGCAAGAAACCAGAGTTCTCAATCAGAGATGATGGTTTACTGCTACACCAAGGCAGAATGTGTGTTCCTAATGATGTTGATTTGAGGCAGATCATTTTGAAGGAAGCACATGAGTCTCCTTTTGCCATGCACCCTGGTGGTACAAAAATGTATAGAGGGCTAAAGGAGCATTACTGGTGGATGGGTATGAAGAGAGATGTGGCAGAGTTGGTGTCCAAATGCCTAACTTGTCAGCAAGTAAAGGCAGAGCATCAAGTACCCACTGGGTTGTTACATCCGCTACCAGTGCCGGAATGGAAATGGGAAAGAATAACAATGGATTTTGTGATGGGACTTCCGAGGACACAGAAGAGTCATGATGCAGTTTGGGTCATTGTTGACAGACTAACCAAGTCTGCTCATTTTCTGCCAGTCCGAATGGACTACAGTTTGGACAGATTGGCCAGGTTGTACATCGATGAGATTGTGAGATTGCATGGAGTGCCAGTATCTATCGTATCAGACAGAGATCCTAGGTTCACTTCTAGATTCTGGGGTAGTCTTCAGAGAGCCCTAGGAACTAGATTGAACTTCAGTACTGCATTCCATCCACGCAGCATGGCGATCCGAGAGGGTAATTCAGATCTTGGAGGATATGCTACGGGCTTGTGTGATTGAGTTTGAGGGCAGTTGGGATACACACTTGCCTTTGATTGAGTTTGCTTACAACAACAGCTACCAATCAAGCATTGGGATGCCTCCATATGAAGCTTTGTATGGCAGAAAATGTAGAACCCCGTTGTGTTGGGATGATGTGGGTGAAAGAAAGATGATCGGACCCGAAATTGTTCAACAGACTGAAGAGAAAATCAGGGTGATCAGAGATCGACTTAAAGCTGCATCAGACCGTCAAAAGTCCTATGTTGATTTGAAAAGAAGGGACATTGAGTATGCAGTGGGTGAGAAAGTTTTCCTCAAGGTTTCTCCTTGGAAGAGGATTATGAGATTCGACAGAAAGGGAAAACTAAGTCCTCGTTTTATCGGGCCATATGAGGTTCTGGAAAGAGTGGGTCCTTTGGCATATCGGTTGGCACTACCTCCAGAGTTGGAGAAGATACATAATGTCTTCCATGTGTCCATGTTGAGGAGATACCGATCAGACCCATCTCATGTACTACCAGTAGAAGAAATAGAAGTGAATCCAGACCTCACATATGAAGAAGAACCCATAAAGATTATGGCTTATGAGGTGAAGCAGCTACGGAATAAGCAGATACCGTTGGTAAAAGTGCTGTGGAACCATCATTCGGGCCAAGAAGCTACTTGGGAACGAGAGGAGGACATGAGGAGACAACACCCACAGCTATTCAGAGATTGATACCAGGTAAAATTTCGAGACGAAATTTATTTAAGGGGGGGAGAATTGTAACACCCCCATTGCATAGCCTGGTAGATTTCACTGTTCCGGTGACCGGTGTCGGTCCGGACAATTAATGGGATTAGGGCCACACTTAAGACAATTTGAGAAGCCATAAACACAAATAATTAGTAATGTTTAATTAGTTAACTATAAATAAGAAAAACAGAACATAAGAGGTTAAACGTGCCGAGAGTCACAACGATGAGTGACCTCCTCAGGAACGACTGCGAAGTCATTTTAAACTCAAATTTCGAACCGTAAAAAGTGACGCTGTGGTCCTTAGGACCCTTATTAACACAGTGGAAAAGAGAAAATCATGAAAAAGAACTGTTAAGCCAGTCAAATAATTAGGTCAGGGAGCCGGAAGAAATATGGAATTATTTGCAAACCGGGATGAACCGGCGAGGGGCAATTTGGTCAATTGACCCCGAGAGCTGACTCCTGACCTAACTGTCAAATAAAATCGGAGAAAAGAAAATTTTGGAATCGAGAATTAAATTAAAGAACTAATAGAAAAAAATAAATAGAAAAAAAAAAGAAAAAGAAAAGAAAGAAGTTAGAAAAGTCAAAGATGATGTCATAAAAGATTAATTAAGTTATTTTATTAATTTGGGAATTTTGGTCTTCAAAAATGGATAAAAATAAAAATTCAAAAACATTTTTTTTGCTTCTTCTTTTGCTTTTCCCGTAGCTCTCTCCTCTCCCTCTCTTCTTATGTTGTTCCACCATTTTTAAGCAAGAAAAGCTTGGAATTCTTGGTTCCTTTCCATAAATCCTCTAAATCCCAACCTAGAAATTTTATTTACCAACCATAATAACTCTCATAAGGACTTCTTTAAAGCTTGTTATTACTACTTAAGAAGGAGATTTCAAGAAGAAAGAAGAGCAAAGGTTAGGGTTTTGAAGCTTGAAGTGAGGTTAGCATATCAAACCCTTTATTTTTCCATTTAAATGCATGTTTAGGTAATTAAGTGAGCTTAGAACTTGATTTAAATGAAACAAATATGGGAGAGGGACCAAACTGAAATTTGGGCAGCTTGATAGGAGTATGATTTACATGAAATAATGATCAATTAGGACCAAATAAATTGTATGGGAATGGTGGAAATTTTAGTTAAATTCGTAGGTCAATGGTCATGCTGGCAGCATGACCAAACCACTGAAGGACCAAAACTCAAATTTTACAAGCCTAATGGATATGCCACCAATTGGAGATGAAAATAGACATAAAAGAGCACAACTTTCATTAAGGAACCATGACCAAAAACTGACTAAAACTTGGTGAAACAATTGACCAAAGTGAGTTGATAGCAGGCTGCCCTGCACCAAACTGACCAAATGAACAGTAACTGTTCATTTGGTCATAACTCGAGCTAGGTAGGTCAAATTGACCTGAAATTTTACCAGCAATTAGATATGATATAGACCTAAAACTTTCATGAAGAACACCAACCCAAATTAGGCCATTAACTCATTCAAATCATTGAGCAAAGTTAAAATTACTGTACTGAAACTCTGCAGAATTTTCAGTGGAGCAGCAATGTTTGGATGGCTATAACTCTCTCTAGAAAACTCGGATTTAGGCGATTCTTGAATCGATGGAAACCTAAGACATAGTAGAACATTTCATCTGAAGAAAGTTAGACCAAATTATGAACTTAACTTGATCAAATTACTGACCAAAGTTGGACCAAAAATCTGCCAGCACCTAAATTGCAGTATGAACAGTGCACGTGAACAGTAAACTTATTTTGGCCATAACTTGAGCTACAAAACTCCGATTGAGGTGATCCAAAAATGAGAATACACTTTAGACAATAAGGAACATTTTCTATGAAGGAAGTTTTGTCAAATTCCAATAGTAGATCGACCAATGGAATAGTGCAACTTCGGAGCACAAAATCGAAAATTAGCAATTTTGCCAAAATGACCTATGCTTTGAAAAAGTGACCAAAACCAACAAGTTTAATGAAAAAAATGTGGTATGTGGGTGAAGTTGAAGTTCCCATACCTATTAATCCTTAGAAAGTCAATTATTTGACTTGAATAGTGCAGTGAATAGTAACCCGAAACACAAAATTTCGAGAACGTCGAATTTAACACGTTAGAGCTAAGTAAATGCGAAGTTAAAATTTATTTTGGGATTTATGTTAAGTTCTAGTACTGAAACATTGTAAAATTTTGTGTTTCAGTTGAAAAGAATATCGGGAAGGAACCCGAGGAAACGAGTCGAGGCTAAGGGACGACTCGCTTGAGGTTTGTGCACAATAAACCCTATTTAAGCATTTTACTCTTGAAAAATTGATTTAGCATGCATTATGAACATATGAACTTTTGTGTTGCCACCTTGTGATCAAATTATAACTTTGGAAATTGATTTGATTTTTGTATGCAATATTTGAATGAAATGTTTGAAATGGATTTTATGTTCACACTTAGCATGACAGTATCACATTTCCTCCTCCATTTATGGGGTTGAGATCGTTTATTTTCCTCCCTCTCTGGCTTGCCAGTTGAGGTTGTAGATCGGATGAGTACTCATTAGCTAGCTAGCCACCTCCCTCATTGGTTTCGATTAATGGGGTTGAGATTGCTTTGTCGTGGTGTACAACACGGCATTGATCGGAAATTTTGTGTCATGGCTTAAGTTGTGTACGACTTTGGCAACACTGTGTTTACGCAATTGTTTGACTAAACTGTTGTTTAATATATTATTTGACAAAATGAGTTGTTATGAGCTTTGATATTTGTGAAATGTGATTGTGAAGTATTCAAATTATGTTTCATCAATAAATGATTTATGTATCGCATTTTAAAGTTTTATTGTGCACCACTGAGTATGTTTATACTCAGCGATAGTTTAATTTACTGTCGCAGATAAGAGCAAGGAAAAAGCAGCAGAGTGAGCTGCTACTGAGTTGAAGATCACATCAAGCTTTTGTACGGGTATTGTTTTATACCCTTATGGTTATTTTGATGTAAATACTGTAATGTCATAAGTATCAATGTAAATTGAGCAGTTGTAAATAAATTGTAATAATATTATTTTGGGTTTGTTTCTGTAAATTTAATATTTGTAAACATGAATTTTCTACTTTATGTTTTGTAAATGAAGATATTAAATACTTTGAGATGAGAAATCTTGATTTGTATTGTGAAATTATTTGAAGTGCCTTGATTGAGTTGATTTGAGAATTATTGGTGGTTGGGAGTTGTGAAATATGTTTGGAAGTGCTTTTTACAGGTATTTGAACACCTGGAATCTCAAAATACAGAGGAACTCTGTCAAAATTTTTATAAAATTTATGCAAAATTTAAATGCACAAAAATTTTTACTAGTCCTTAAGCTTTGAATAAATGGTTTTTAATTCCTACCAAAATGCTCACCACTTCCAAAATGTAAGAAAATTGTTTTAAAATCCCTTGTAGGGTACTTAATGAGTTATTGGTAGGTGAAGTTCGGTAGTTCATTAAGTATTCTACGGGATCATGTTATGCCTTACGGAGGGGTAAGGTGTGACATGGACTCCAAAATCTTAGTCAAAGCACCTGCGCGAGGAAACAAATCCATCGCGCTAAGCATTGCTGCTTAGTGGTGCAATAATAGAACAAGAAAATAAAATATACAAATAAAGGAAGAACGAAGCATAATTTGAATATTTAAGAATCAATTTAATTTAATACAATGTGTCTAATATTAATTATCTTTTGTTCTCATTTGTTTCGCTTTGGAAGCGTTTAATTCCGAGATTCACAGTGATAATGTACAATATACAGAATTTATAAAAATACTCAATTTATATTCATATGGAATTTAATATGTTTTATCCTAATTTAGTCTTCTTTGGAAGTGTTTATTTGCCAATGTACAGTAATAATGTACAAAGAAAAATGATTTGAAAATAATAAATTTATGCTTATATTGTTATATAAGCACGTTTGCAATATTCATTTATGTTATAATCTTCTTTGCTAATCTTTTAGCATTTTCTCTATACTTGCTAGGTTGTCTCAGATTATTTCATAATAAGTAAATTTTGATATCTGTCCAGTTCATTTCGATTCTTTCTAATAAATAACTATCCTAATTTATTTTAGGTCATCTTACTCATTTATTTAATTTAATTTCTAATATTTTTAATTGCTAATATTCTTAACTTATCTCAATAAATTACACTGCCCAAGTAACCTACGACAGGCTGACTAAACTGGATAACGGGTCGTTGGCACTGGACGCCGCGGTGCCTCGGGCCGTCATACCATGGGACGCAGAACGTCAACCACGTATGCAGTCAGTATGGCTAAAAAGCCATGATAACACATAATCGGGCATAAAAGTCATGAATGTTGGCATAAAGCCATGAATACAGGCATAAAGCCTTGAATACAGGCATAAAGCCTTTTGCAGTACTGCTAAAACAATACCCTATTGGCATGCCAATCTATCCAATCTGACACACGTGTCTAGGCAATACAAGGGCACATAATATCATGAAATATTAATATATTGTGTTTATGAATTCATTATTTCATGATAAATTTCAATTATAATTCATATATTCATTTGATCATTTTTTTATGATCACAATTCACATCAATTATCCTTTTATACCATTGTACTCAAAATACTTCTCCTTTCTATAATAATGAGAACTAATGTCTCATTCATACATTAATATAGTTCATTTATTCATTCATTATGTTATTCATATTGATCACAATTCTAAACAATGGTTCACATGTACCATTGTATTCAAAACATTTTCCTTTCTCATTTATATATTTAAGAATCTACTTATGTAGTCACAATTTTATATTTCAAGTTGAGTTATTAATATTTTATGAATTCCATTTGTGATGGGCATATAAGCCCTAACTATCTATTCACATCAATTAGGTGACTTATTTTTCATGTTTCAAGTAATCCATGAATATTTCATGGATTTCAAATTTATGGCCTTAATTTCCTTTTTAACAATTTTGACTAGGATGCATAGTCCACATTTGTCATACAATTCTAAGCATTTAAGCTTAGAATTGGTTCTAGGTCTTCATCTTAGTTTGTTACTCATTTTGATTACTATTCACCTTACTAGTCAACCAAAATGTTGACTTTTTCATACTTAAGGGATATGTTAATTCTAATTACACCAAGATCCCACATTTTGAGTTTTACATTTGCTAGTATCAATTGCCAATTGCAATTTAAAGTCCCCTAGATGCATTTCTAATTTCAAATTTTGAATTTCAAGTTTTGGTGTCACTATTCACCTCATTGGTCAACAAAAATGTTGACTTTTGGATAGAAAATAGGTGTATTGGTTTTAACACCCCAAACATACCACATTTTGTATTTAAAACTTGTTGGAATTGATTGCCATTACCATTTCTAAGTTTAAAACCAAGAGGGCAGAATTTTCAGTTTTTGAAGCCCAACTTTACTGTTCCATTAAGCCCTGTTGCAGTGGGAATTTGAGGAAATGGTAAACATGAAAGTTGTTCCTTATTTTATCTAGTTGAATTTCCTTTTTTGAATCACTCCATTTGGAGTTTTGTAGCTTCAGATATGGTCCAAAAACCACAGCTGGCCGGATTGCCAAACTGCAGAATTGACCATATCTACAGTAACATGAACAGTGACTGTGACTGCCATTTGGGTTAGGTTTTGGTCATAATTTGGGGTAGGTCTCTTCATGAAAGTTATTTGTCTAGGTCTTAACTTGTTGCTGTAAAAATTTCAGGTCAATTGACCATATCTACAGTGAGTTATGGCCAAATGAACAGTTACTATTCATTTGGTCATTTCTGCAGGTGCTGTTGCAGGGTATCCGGATTGGGGCCAACTTTTGGTCCTCTTGATTTGGTCTTTTGGGCATGGTTTCTTCAGCAAAAATGTGCCATTATAAGCCTAGTTTCATGTCCAATTGGCCAAACACCAATTGGACCAACACAGCCAAAGATATGGCTGTCCAAATGGACTAAAATTTCAGTCACCCTGCTGCTGTCTCTAGGCAGCATACTCATTCACTTTGCCATGCTACATTTCAGTCCAAATTATGGTCAACTTACCTAAAATGGTCACTAATTGACCATTAAAATGTTCTCTAACAATTTCCTAAGCCAAGCCAAATTTTCACTTCTCAAAACCCTAATTCCCATATGAGTTTTCACAACATGCTTTAATTAACTAACTCCTTCACTAACCACATGCATACATGGTTTAAACATAATCTCTAATCCACTTTAAGTCCATCAAAACACTCCATTATTGTTCCTTCAATAGGGCTGCAGAAATCTATGGTATGTATACACAAAATTTTTGTTCATTTAAGTTACAAATCCTTACTCAATTCAAGTCACTATCATGGAATATAAGAGTTTTAAGTGAATAGGTGCACTAACCTCACTTGAGAGCTTTTCAAGAGCTCAAATTCTTCACTTTCTTTCCTTTTTCTAGGCTGCCAATCACTTTCCCAAGATGAGTGGACAAGTTTTAGTGAAGGTGACTTAGGGTTTTGGGGTGAGGAAAGCATGGAAATTGAAGCTTTAGAAAGTTTGTTAATGGAGGAGTGAGGGAGGAGGTGTAAAACGTTTTTGAAGAAGAAGGCAGCTGGTATTTTAATTCCTTTGGCCTTGTTTATCTCTTTTTATTAGTTAATTAAATAGTTGTTTAAATGGGATTGGTGGAAGCTTTTAAATGACATCATCATATGTCATAAATGGGCCTTTTATCTCATTTTCTATTCTTTACTTCTCTACTTATTTTCAATTCAATTTTTAGTAATATTTATTCATATTTTAGATCATAATAATTATTCACTCAACTGGACAAGTCGGCCAAAAATCGTCTCTGAAGGCGAAATGACCAAAATGCCCTCCGTTTGGCTTAACGGGTCAAAATTGTCTGTACTGATTGAAAAATTTTTCTAAATATTTTCTTGGCATTCTAATGCCATAGGAACCTTAATGACCCTTCTCTGGAGTCCCAAAAATTATTTTATGAATTTTTCCCCGGGTCTAGGGCTCCTAGTTGCGAGAACCGCAACTTCCCTCTGGTTACCCATCGCTTGGGCACCGACTCATTTGACTTGGTTGTATTTTATTTCTAAAATTTTTCCTAAATTTTTCTTATTAATATTTGAGTTAATTATGGTTCCTCACTTTAGTTTAAATATTTTTCCAGACGTTCTAGCTGTCCGGACCGACACTGGTCACCGGAACAGTAGAATGTACGGAGTTGCTACCGGGAGGATGTTACAACTCTTCCCCTCTTATTTAAATTTTGTCCTCGAAATTTACTGGGTGTAGGTATCTATGATAATTCTTTTACCTTTCTATTGCTCCCTCTGTCTACTTCTTTTATATATGTGGTACTATTTAGTCTTTTTTTTTTTTTTTTTTTTATCTATCATTATACACTTAGGCATATCAGAAGGGAAGGATACTTTACCTTAAATTCACATTTGGGGCTTCTTGCTCCTCTCTGGCTTGGGTGACATTACTGTTGTACTTGGTCCTTCCACGACCTCTGTTTGGGTCCGTGGTAAATTCCTCTTAGGACAATCTTTCAGACGATGGTCTATGGCCCCACATCTATAACAGGCTCCAGTCAATCCCCTACATTCACCTTTATGCCACTTGTTACAATGGCCACATTTTCTTGCTAGTCCTGTCGCACTCACTACTAGTGTTTCTGGTTGATCTCTTCTGGGTATAGGCCTGAGCCTAGATCTCCTACTTTGATCATATGTCTGACTTAACTGTTCTCTCGGCCTCTTATTACTCGACTGTCCAAATTTCCTCTTTTGCTGATCACCACTCCTCTTTTGTTCTTCTTCATGAGAACAGCTAATATATTTCTTTCTAAACTCTATCAGAAAGAATTCCCAAGTTACGTTAGCTGGTGGCACTACCTTGGTTACGACATCCCACCACCGATATGCAGCTTCTTGTAATAATGAAATTGCACACTCCAAACTTTGTTCTGGTGTGCAATGGAGCTGCTGCAGGACTCTTTCAGTCCTTTCTAACCAATACTCAGCCGCTAAAGAATCGTCTTCCTTTCTACCATTGCAATCGACAGCTCCATACTTCCTAATTTCTCCTAGAGGTGATTTCTGCTGAGACAGTGGTGGAATAGCCCCAGTCATCTGTTCAAAAAAGGCCTGTTGGGGTTGTACAGGCACCTCTTGCACTAGTGGAGCAGGATCTCCCCGATTTCCAATATCACTCCCAGTCGGGATACGGCTTACTACTTCTTTTTCCACTGCCCTCTGCGATTCTGAGTCCATACTTTAACCTAAAATAACCAAGAAAATAGATCTGCATTAGTGTCACCTCAACTCATATGAATGCAATGCATGTTATGCAGTCTATCTAGGTCCAGAAACACCTAAAACGCGCTTTGATACCAATAAATGTAACACTCCTCACCCGACTACAGTGTAGCCAAGCGAAGTGTGTCACACTCGGTGCCGGAGCACCCTATCTTGTCTTACTTTATTATTTTAATAATTTGATCTTGTTATATTTTTAATATCAATTATTTTTCGATGGAGAAACCAGCGGAGTTTCCCCTATTTTATTATCGTTTGGCGCATTTCAAAATTCACCTGTTTGAAATTTAACAATATTTTCAGAATAAGATCTTATCCATGCTAATCATAATTATCTCATCAATCATTCTCAAATTACATAAGCAAAATTTTCAAATTTCCTTAATTTACAAATTTTGCAAAATAATTGTAAAATTTCATAATTTACATGATATATAAATTAATTACATATGAAAAAGCTAATTAATTAATTTACATCACATTCCCATTAATTACTTGTTTATAATATACATTACAATACAATTTCTAAGCAATTTATACAAAATATAAAATATGTTCTATATGGGCCCTATCTACATGCATTGCTGAGGAGGTGACAACCTTGAATACTTCAGACACTTCTGCAGATCTGGACTCCAAAATCTTAGTGAAAGTACCTGCGCGAGGAAACAAATCCATCGCGCTAAGCATTGCTGCTTAGTGGTGCAATAATAGAACAAGAAAATAAAATATACAAATAAAGAAAGAACGAAGCATAATTTGAATATTTAAGAATCAATTTAATTTAATACAATGTGTCTAATATTAATTATCTTTTGTTCTCATTTGTTTCGCTTTGAAAGCGTTTAATTCCGAGATTCACAGTGATAATGTACAATATACAGAATTTATAAAAATACTCAATTTATATTCATATGGAATTTAATATGTTTTATCCTAATTTAGTCTTCTTTGAAAGTGTTTATTTGCCAATGTACAGTAATAATGTACAAAGAAAAATGATTTGAAAATAATAAAATTTATGCTTATATTGTTATATAAGCACGTTTGCAATATTCATTTAGGTTATAATTTTCTTTGCTAATCTTTTAGCATTTTCTCTATACTTGCTAGGTTGTCTCAGATTATTTCATAATAAGTAAATTTTGATATCTGTCCAGTTCATTTCGATTCTTTCTAATAAATAACTATCCTAATTTATTTTAGGTCATCTTACTCATTTATTTTATTTAATTTCTAATATTTTTAATTGCTAATATTCTTAACTTATCTCAATAAATTACACTGCCCAAGTAACCTACGATAGGCTGACTAAACTGGATAACGGGTCGTTGGCACTGGACATCGCGATGCCTCGGGCCGTCATACCATGGGACGCAGAACGTCAACCACGTATGCAGTCAGTATGGCTAAAAAGCCATGATAACACATAATCGGGCATAAAAGCCATGAATGTTGGCATAAAGCCATGAATACGGGCATAAAGCCATGAATACGGGCATAAAGCCTTTCGCAGTACTGCTAAAACAATACCCTATTGGCATGCCAATCTATCCAATCTGACACACGTGTCTAGGCAATACAAGGGCACATAATATCATGAAATATTAATATATTGTGTTTATGAATTCATTATTTCATGATAAATTTCAATTATAATTCATACATTCATTTGATCATTTTTTTATGATCACAATTCACATCAATTATCCTTTTATACCATTGTACTCAAAATACTTCTCCTTTCTATAATAATGAGAACTAATGTCTCATTCATACATTAATATAGTTCATTTATTCATTCATTATGTTATTCATATTGATCACAATTCTAAACAATGGTTCACATGTACCATTGTATTCAAAACATTTTCCTTTCTCATTTATACATTTAAGAATCTACTTATGTAGTCACAATTTTATATTTCAAGTTGAGTTATTAATATTTTATGAATTCCATTTGTGATGGGCATATAAGCCCTAACTATCTATTCACATCAATTAGGTGACTTATTTTTCATGTTTCAAGTAATCCATGAATATTTCATGGATTTCAAATTTATGGCCTTAATTTCCTTTTTAACAATTTTGACTAGGATGCATAGTCCACATTTGTCATACAATTCTAAGCATTTAAGCTTAGAATTGGTTCTAGGTCTTCATCTTAGTTTGTTACTCATTTTGATTACTATTCACCTTACTAGTCAACCAAAATGTTGACTTTTTCATACTTAAGGGATATGTTAATTCTAATTACACCAAGATCCCACATTTTGAGTTTTACATTTGTTAGTATCAATTGCCAATTGCAATTTAAAGTCCCCTAGATGCATTTCTAATTTCAAATTTTGAATTTCAAGTTTTGGTGTCACTATTCACCTCATTGGTCAACAAAAATGTTGACTTTTGGATAGAAAATAGGTGTATTGGTTTTAACACCCCAAACATACCACATTTTGTATTTAAAACTTGTTGGAATTGATTGCCATTACCATTTCTAAGTTTAAAACCAAGAGGGCAGAATTTTCAGTTTTTGAAGCCCAACTTTACTGTTCCATTAAGCCCTGTTGCAGTGGGAATTTGAGGAAATGGTAAACATGAAAGTTGTTCCTTATTTCATCTAGTTGAATTTCTTTTTTTGAATCACTCCATTTGGATTTTTGTAGCTCTAGATATGGTCCAAAAACCACAGCTGGCCGGATTGCCAAACTGCAGAATTGACCATATCTACAGTAACATGAACAGTGACTGTGACTGCCATTTGGGTTAGGTTCTGGTCATAATTTGGGGTAGGTCTCTTCATAAAAGTTTTTGTCTAGGTCTTAAATTGTTTCTGTAAAAATTTCAGGTCAATTGACCATATCTACAGTGAGTTATGGCCAAATGAACAGTGAACAGTTACTGTTCATTTGGTCATTTCTGCAGGTGCTGTTGCAGGGTATCCGGATTGGGGCCAACTTTTGGTCCTCTTGCTTTGGTCTTTTGGGCATGGTTTCTTCAGCAAAAATGTGCCATTATAAGCCTAGTTTCATGTCCAATTGGCCAAACACCAATTGGACCAACACATCCAAAGATATGGCTGTCCAAATGGACTGAAATTTCAGTCACCCTGCTGCTGTCCCTAGGCAGCATACTCATTCACTTTGCCATGCTACATTTCAGTCCAAATTATGGTCAACTTACCTAAAATGGTCACTAATTGACCATTAAAATGTTCTCTAACAATTTCCTAAGCCAAGCCAAATTTTCACTTCTCAAAACCCTAATTCCCATATGAGTTTTCACAACATGCTTTAATTAACTAACTCCTTCACTAACCACATGCATACATGGTTTAAACATAATCTCTAATCCACTTTAAGTCCATCAAAACACTCCATTATTGGTCCTTCAATAGGGCTACAGAAATCTATGGTATGTATACACAAAATTTTTGTTCATTTAAGTTACAATTCCTTACTCAATTCAAGTCACTATCATGGAATATAAGAGTTTTAAGTGAATAGGTGCACTAACCTCACTTGAGAGCTTTTCAAGAGCTCAAATTCTTCACTTTCTTTCCTTTTTCTAGGCTGCCAATCACTTTCCCAAGATGAGTGGACAAGTTTTAGTGAAGGTGACTTAGGGTTTTGGGGTGAGGAAAGCATGGAAATTGAAGCTTTAGAAAGTTTGTTAATGGAGGAGTGAGGGAGGAGGTGTAAAACGTTTTTAAAGAAGAAGAAGAAGGCAGCTGGTATTTTAATTCCTTTGGCCTTGTTTATCTCTTTTTATTAGTTAATTAAATAGTTATGTAAATGGGATTGGTGGAAGCTTTTAAATGACATCATCATATGTCATAAATGGGCCTTTTATCTCATTTTCTATTCTTTACTTCTCTACTTATTTTCAATTCAATTTTTAGTAATATTTATTCATATTTTAGATCATAATAATTATTCACTCAACTGGACAAGTCAGCCAAAAATCGTCTCTGAAGGCGAAATGACCAAAATGCCCTCCGTTTGGCTTAACGGGTCAAAATTGTCTGTACCGATTGAAAAATTTTTCTAAATATTTTCTTGTCATTCTAATGCCATAGGAACCTTAATGACCCTTCTCTGGAGTCCCAAAAATTATTTTATGAATTTTCCCCGGGTCTAGGGCTCCTAGTTGCGAGAACCGCAACTTCCCTCTGGTTACCCATCGCTTGGGCACCGGTTCATTTGACTTGGTTGTATTTTATTTCTAAAATTTTTCCTAAATTTTTCTTATTAATATTTGAGTTAATTATGGTTCCTCACTTTAGTTTAAATATTTTTCCAGACGTTCTAGCTGTCCGGACCGACACTGGTCACCGGAACAGTAGAATGTATGGAGTTGCTACCGGGAGGATGTTACATTTTGTCTTCAGAGATGATTTTTGGCCGACTTGTCCAGTTAAGTCAATAATTATTATGACATAAAATGTGAATAAATATTGTTAAAAATTGAATTGAAAATGAGTAGAAAAGAAAAGAAAAAGAAAATGAAATAAAACTCAAATTATGACATCACATGATGTCACTAAAGCACTCCCACCCAATCCCATTGTGATACATGGTTATAAACTCAATTAAAAGAGTTAAATGGGCAGAAAATTGAAAAGAAAAAACTGCACTCTTCTTTATCCCATAGCCCAGCCGATTCTCTCACTCCCTTCCACCATTAGAGCTTTGCCAAGCTTCATTTCTCACTTCAATTCAGCTCAAAACATTATCCTCCCTTTACTAAAAATTTCCCTTACCACTAGAGCAAGACTTGAGCAATAATTAGAAGAAGAAAAAGTGGAAGAAAGTGAGGTGTCAATAAGCTTAGGAAATCACCAAAGAAGTTAGTGCCATATTCTTTGCTTTTACATCTTTCTAAACATGAATTTAAGCTAAGTTAAGTTGAAAATTTGATAAAAATTGAATTAATGAGGCATGATTATGTTCCATAAAATTTTGGCAGCCTTGACATGAGTTAGGGTTATGAGAATTCTTTAATTTAAAGTGACATATTAGCTGCCCCTAGTATAAATTATATGATTAGTATAGCAAATTAGGAGCAAGATGCATGAATTGGAGGCTTAGTCAATTAGGGTTAGGGTTTTGAGATTTAATTTTAGGGGTGGATGAAAATGGACATAAACTAAAGTTGTAATGGTCAATTAGTGACATTTGGCTATGTTTGATTAGGAAATGAAGTGATTTGTGCCATGGGAATTGAGGTTAGGTATGTTGTCTAGTGTGCACTATAGGTCTGGATGTGAGTCCAGCAAGTTTGGGCAGCTATAACTTGAGTTGTATAGGTTCAATTGGTGCAAGGCCAATTGGATATGAAAGTAGACACATAATGGCACAACTTTAATGAAGGACCCTATCCAGAAACCAAACATAGGATGCCCTAAAAATTGACTAAATCCGAGTAACACACATTCTGCCTGGGCAAAATGACCAAATGAATAGTATTCATTCATTTGGTCATAACTCACTGTAGAAATGTCCAATTAACCTGAAATTTATATCAATAGAAAGCTTGGACAATTTAGGACAACTTTCATGAAGGACACAACTTCAAATTTTGACCAGAACTTAATGAAATTGCCCACCAAACTCAGGACACCAAAACTGCCAGAATAGATTCTGCCCAGAAATTCTAGGTACTGCCCTATTCGGCCAGTTATGGCATTTAGGCCATAACTTGAGCTAAAAAATTTTAATTGGAGTGATTCAAAAAGAGAATTAAAGAAGACACAATAAAGAACAACTGTGATTGAATAAAAGTTAGCCCAGTTTCCACTGTAGAATTGTCCAATGGAACAGTAAACTTAGGTAATCAAAACTGAAAATTTAGAAATGCATCTAGGGGACTTTAAATTGCAATTGGCAATTAATACTAACAAATGTAAAACTCAAAATGTGGGATCTTGGTATAATTAAAACTAACATATCCATTAAGTATGAAAAAGTCAACATTTTGGTTGACTAGTAAGGTGAATAGTAATCAAAATGATTAGCAAATTAAGATGAAGACTTAGAACCAATTCTAAGCTTAAATGCTTAGAATTGTATGACAAATGTGGACTATGCATCTTAGTCAAAATTGTTAGAGGGAAATTAAGGCCATAAATTTAAAATCCATGAAATGTTCATGGATTGCTTGAAACATGAAAAGTAAGTCACCTAATTGATGTGAATAGGTAGTTAGGGCTTATATGCCCATCACAAATAGAATTCCTAAAATATTAGTAATTTAACTTGAAATATAAATTTGCAATTACATAAGTAGATTTTCGAATGTATAAATGAGAAAGGAAGAATGTTTTGAGTACAATGGTACATGAACACCATTGTTATGAACTGAGATCCAAAATGAATGATGTAAGGAATGTATGAATTATGATGAATGCATAAACTATACAGAATTGTGATTTAGAAATTTATACTTCTACTAAGAATAAAATTAAAACGTTATAAATTATAATTGGAACTTATAATAAAATAATGAAATAAGAAGCCATATTAATATTTAATGGTACTTATGTGCCCATGTATTGCCTAGACACGTGTGTCAGATTGGATAGATTGGCATGCCAATAGGGTATTATTTTAGCAGTACTGTGAACGACTTTATGCCCGTATTCATGGCTTTATGCCCGCACTCATGGCTTTTATGCCCAATTATGTGTTATCATGGCTTTTTAGCCATTCTGACCGCATACGTGGTTGACGTTCTGCGTCCCATGGTATGACGGCCCGAGGCACCTCGGTGTCCAATGCCAATGACCCGTTATCTAGTTTAGTTAGCCTGTCATAGGTTACTTGAGCAGTGAAATAAATTAAGAATATTAGAAATTTTAAAATATTAGAAATTAAATAAACGAGTTAGAAAGATCTGGAATAAATTAGATTAGCTCTAAGAAATTCATTTAGTTGAAAGACTAGCAATGAACTAGATTAATATTAAAATTTATCTATTATGAAATAACTCTAAGAATTTTAATTATTATGAAATGATCTAAGATAACCGAGAAAATATTGAGAAAGCGATAAAAAGATTAGCAAAGAAATTAAAACTTCAATAAACATTACAAATACATTTTTTTCCAATAATATAAAGTTAAGGATAATATTCTTAGAATTTATGGGGATTGTATATTATTACTGTGAATTTAGAAATTAAGCGCTTCTGAAGAGGAATAAATTAGAATAAAAGATAGTTGATACTAGAAGTATTATATTAAATTAGATTAAATTCTAGAGTATCCAAATTATGATCCATTTCTTTCTTATTTGTATATATTATTTTCTTGTTATATTATTGCACCACTAAGCAGCAATGCTTAGCGCGATGGATTTGTTTCCTCGCGCAGGTACTTTAACTGAGATTTTTGGAGTCCAGATCTGCAGAAGTGTCTGAAGTATTCAAGGTTGTCATCTCCTCAGCAATGCAAGTAGATAGGGCTCACATTAGTCATTTTATGTATTTTGTATAGTATAAATATTTCTTATGTTGAAATGTAAACTAGAAAATTGTAATTAATATTTGAGTTGTAAATTAATGGAAATATGAGAATTTTAATATGTGAATGGAGCATGAATGATAATGTGTGGAAATGAATGTGAATTGAATTATATAGAGAATACTTGAACTGATCAGATGATCATGATGAGTACGGATAAATTTTATTGTATGGGAAATATTGTTGAGATTTTCAAATAGGTGAAGAGTGAAATACATCAAACGATAATAAAATAGGAGAAACTCCGTTAGTTTCTCCATAGAAAAATAATTGATATTAAAAGATAATAACTTGAAAATGATTAAAGAAATAAAGTAAGATAAGATAGGGTGCTCCGACACCTAGTGTGACACACCTTGCTCGGCTACACTGTAGACGAGTGAGGGGTGTTACATTTATTGGTATCAGAGCACGGTTTAGGCTTTCCTAGGCATAGATAGATGGAAAGGAATAGTGTGCATAACATGCATTACATTCATATGAGTCGAGGTGACACTAATGCAGATCCGTTTTCTCTAGTAAGGTGAAGAAATAAGGAAGTAGCAGCTCCTCGACTATTTACACAGGGTAAATTTTGAGGACGAAATTTTTGTTAGAGGGAAAGAATTGTAACACCCTTACTATAGCAATTACATACATTCTACTGTTCCGGTGATCGGTGTCGTTCTGGATAGCTAGAATGACTGGAACTATATGTAGACTAGAGTGAGGAATCATAAATAACTCAAATAATGGTAAGAAAAATTTAGAAAAAATTTTAGAAATAAAATACAACCAAGTTAAATGAGCCGGTGCCCTAGCGATGGGTAACCCAGTGGGAAGTTATGGTCCTCACAGCTAGAAGCCCTAAACTCGGGAGAAAATTCATAAAATATTTTTTGAGACTCCAGAGAAGAGTCATTGAGGTTTCTATGGTATTATAATATCAAGAAAATGTTTAGAAAAATTTTTAGATCCGTACATACAATTTTGGCTCAATAAGCCAAACGGAGGGCATTTTGGTCATTTCGTCTTCGGAGATAATTTTTGGCCGACTTATCCAGTTAAGTAAATAATTATTATGACATAAAATGTGAATAAATATTGTTAAAAATTGAATTGAAAATGAGTAGAAAAGAAAAGAAAAAGAAAATGAAATAAAACTCAAATTATGACATCACATGATGTCACTAAAGCACTCTCACCCAATCCCATTGTGACACATGGTTATAAACTCAATTAAAAGAGTTAAATGGGCAGAAAATTGAAAAGAAAAAACTGCACTCTTCTTTATCCCATAGCCCAGCCGATTCTCTCACTCCCTTCCACCATTAGAGCTTTGCCAAGCTTCATTTCTCACTTCAATTCAGCTCAAAACATTATCCTCCCTTTACTAAAAATTTCCCTTACCACTAGAGCAAGACTTGAGCAGCAATTAGAAGAAGAGAAAGTGGAAGAAAGTGAGGTGTCAATAAGCTTAGAAAATCACCAAAGAGGTTAGTGCCATATTCTTTGCTTTTACATCTTTCTAAACATGAATTTAAGCTAAGTTAAGTTGAAAATTTGATAAAAATTGAATTAATGAGGCATGATTATGTTCCATAAAATTTTGGCAGCCTTGACATGAGTTAGGGTTAGGAGAATTCTTTGATTTAAAGTGACATATTAGCTGCCCCTAGTATAAATTATATGATTAGTATAGCAAATTAGGAGCAAGATGCATGAATTGGAGGCTTAGTCAATTAGGGTTAGGGTTTTGAGATTTAATTTTAGGGGTGGATGAAAATGGACATAAACTAAAGTTGTAATGGTCAATTAGTGACCATTTGGCTATGTTTAATTAGGAAATGAAGTGATTTGTGCCATGGGAATTGAGGCTAGGTATGTTGTCTAGTGTGCACTGTAGGTCTGGATGTGAGTCCAGCAAGTTTGGGCAGCTATAACTTGAGTTGTATAGGTTCAATTGGTGCAAGGCCAATTGGATATGAAAGTAGACACATAATGGCACAACTTTGATGAAGGACCCTATCCAGAAACCAAACATAGGATGCCTTAAAAATTGACTAAATCCGAGTAACACACATTCTGCCTGGGCAAAATGACCAAATGAATAGTATTCATTCATTTGGTCATAACTCACTGTAGAAATGTCCAATTAACCTGAAATTTATATCAATAGAAAGCTTGGACAATTTAGGACAACTTTCATGAGGGACACAACTTCAAATTTTGACCAGAACTTAATGAAATTGCCCACCAAACTCAGGACACCAAAGCGCGAGAATGGATTACGCCAGAAGTGCAGATCGCCTATCCGGCCAGTTATGATATTTAGGCCATAACTTGAGCTAAAAAACTCCAATTGGAGTGATTCAAAAAGAGAATTAAAGAAGACAGAATAAGGAGATGAATAAAAGTTACCCCAGTTTCCATTGTAGAATTGTCCAATGGAACAGTAAACTTAGGTAATCAAAACTGAAAATTTAGAAATGCATCTAGGGGACTTTAAATTGCAATTGGCAATTAATACTAACAAATATAAAACTCAAAATGTGGGATCTTGGTATAATTAGAACTAACATATCCATTAAGTATGAAAAAGTCAACATTTTGGTTGACTAGTAAGGTGAATAGTAATCAAAATGTGACACCCCTTACTCGTCTACAGTGTAGCCGAGTAAGATATGCCACATAGTGTGTTGGAGCACCAATTCATATTTTCATTACAATTTACCCTTTTTAATTCATTTATTTATAATTTTTTATTAATCTGAATTTTTCACAAATTTTATAGAAAATCCGGCAGAGTGCTGACTGTAAATTGGAAAAATAGTTCTTCTGAATCTGTTAAAAACACTTCCAATATAATCATATTATCAATCTCAGTCAACCGCCAACATCTTTTTAACAATTTCTCAATGACTTTAATATCTCAAATTTCAATTCATTTCATATCATACTCAATTTAATAAGAAATACTCAAATTTATTACTGAACATGGTTCATAAATAATTACATCAAAAGCATAATTACATGAGTTTATAATATACATTACAAAAGTTTACAAAATACAAAAGACCAAAAGTAGCCTAATGTCCTACCAATACACTGCAAATGTGAGGCGACTCTGGACTCTGTGTGCAGATCTGAAAGTTCACTCGATATGAGGTCTGCTGGACTCCCTAGCTATGTCTCCAGTACCTGCGCGTGGTAAAGGCGATGTGCTAAACAATTCTGCTTAGTGGTGACAATATAAAATAAAATAATTAAAATAAAGTGAATATACAGGATGTATGTTTACATCTTTGGTAGACTTAATATCTGGTATTTATTGTAGTATTATTCGATTAAAATTTGGTAAGATTCATTATCATTACCCGAGTAACCCATACTAGTCGACTGGACTGAATAAAAGGGTAAACTGGCACTAGGTACCAACTACCTCGGACCATCACACCATCGGTCACTTTGTGTCTCCCGGTGTGCAACAGAACAACTAATAAGCTGTAATAATTATCAAGGATAAAACCCAAGTATAATAACTCAATCAACATAGCCAAAGGCTATTTTATCACAGAATGGCACGTGAGGCCATAAAACACAGAATGGCATGAAGCCATATGCAGTACTGCTAACAGAACCCTATTGGCATGCCAACCTATCCAAACCAATCTTGCTAGGTGTACAAGGGCATGTTACACTCATAATTTATACAATTCTTGACATTTAAGTTTAGGTGTTACTATTCATTTTATTAGTCAACAAAAATGTTGACTTTTACATAGACAATAGGTACATTGGTTTTAATACTCCCAATATACCACATTTTGCATTCTAAAATTATTGGTATTGGTTGCCAATACCATTTCTAAGCTTAATGTTAGTTGTTCAAAATTTTCAGATTTCAAGCCTTGTATTTACTATTCCATTAGTCATTTTGGCAGTGGGAATTTGGCAAAGTTGTCAACATGAAAGTTGTTCCTTATTGTGTCTAGTTACATTTATTTTTTTGAATCACTCCATTTGGAGTTTTATAGCTCAAGTTATGGCCTAATTATCATGACTGGCCGGATTGCCAACTTCCCAGATTTTCTGGATTGACCAAATCTACAGTGTTTTATATAGTGAATGGAGGTCACCTTTTGAACAAGTTATGGTCAAAATTTGGGTTAAGTTTCTTCATGACAATTGTATATCTATGTCTCAGCTATTTTTTGGTAAAATTTCAGGTCAATTAGACCTTTCTACACTGAGTTATGACCAAATGACTAAATACTGTTCATTTGGTCATTTTGCCCAGGCAGAATGCAGGTCACCCTGATTAGGGAAATCTTTAGGTCAACTTGGTTTGATTTTCTAGGCATAGTTTCTTCACCAAAGTTGTGCCATTATGTGTCTAGTTTCATGTCCAATTGGCCTTGCACCAATTGAACCTCTACAACTCCAGTTATTGCTGCCCAAACCTGCTGGACTCATGGTCAGTCCTGCAGGTCAGCCAAGGCAGCAACACTAACTTCAATTCCCACTATACAAACCACTTCATTTCTCATTCACACATAACCAAATGGTCACCAATTGACCATTAAAACTTACTTTTACCATTGCATGATCAATGTCGCAAGGTATTTTGCGGTTGCCTAGACGAAAGCTCTTCACAGAAGTGGGAAAAGTGAGGAGTCGCCACTTTAATTTTGAGGGAAATTGAAGAAAACTATTTGCGAAAATATATTAAAATGAAACCATTTCGAAAACAAAGATTCTAGGTTCGGGGTCCGTATAGAGGAAGGGAAGGTGTTAGGCACCCCGCCTCGTCCCTCGACGAGGGTGAACATATTTAATATTATGCTCTTCATAAATTAAAAGGATAATTAGTGGGTAGGGGTAGTGATGATGTTAATCATTTTTGCAAAATAAAGGAATATTTGATATTTCACTTATTTTGGATTACCCAAGAACTCGAGTTCGTGAGATGACCCTTTAGTGAATGGGTGTTTAAATAAAATTGTCTTGTGTACTGGGGTTGTATTGTTTAATTTGGATTTTATTAAGGGGGCTCGGGTGAGGAGCTTCCCCCCCGATCTCTAGATATATTTTATTAAGAGTTTTAAGTGGGAGATTTCGGATAAGAACTCTCCTCCGATCTCCACGTTTTTAATTTGAATGAGGATTGGGTAAGAACTCTCCCCCCACCTCTTAAAGCGTTCGGATTGAAATTTTAATGAAGGATCTAGAATAAGATCTCTCTTCCGATCTCTGTGTTTTAATTTGAATGAGGATCGGGTAAGAACTCTCCCTCGACCTCTTAAAGTGTTTGGTTTGAAATTTTAATGAAGGATCTCGGATAAGAACTCTCCTCCGATCTCCATGTTTTAATTTGAATGAGGATCGGGTAAGAACTCTCCCCCGACCTCTTAAAGTGTTCGGTTTGAAATTTTAATGAAGGATCTCGGATAAGAACTCTCCTCCGATCTCCATGTTTTAATTTGAATGAGGATCGGGTAAGAATTCTCCCCCCGACCTCTTAAAGTGTTCGGGATATGAGACCGAGCTTTTCACCGATCTCGTATATGACTACCTTGTCCGAACTCTTTGGCTGGCTACATCGGATCTCTTTCATTACTAGTCTGGTGTCTTATCTCAATTCCTACTCTATTATGCTATTTCCTAGTCTCACTTTGTAGCCCGACCTCATAACTTTTCCTCTGATTCCCTATTCATTCTTTGATTATTTTTATTTATCCGAAAAAAACTTTCACATTAAGATAATTTTACCAACATTTTATTGGGTTACCTACAAGTTAACTGGAACATCTATTTTCGAAGGAAATAAAAACTAAGAACAAATGAATATCGTGAACTGATGAATGGAAAAGTAAACTCAAGAGAATAACTATCGGCCTAAAGGATCTACGTGGGGATCTTTAGTATAACTGAACTTAATGAAAATTTTGAGAATAAAAGCAAAGAAAGTAAAACGCGGGCGTTCGGCAAAATGACAGTCTAGACACTTACCTATGTGAGGTTGAGGCTATCAAACTGACTCTGGAGATCACTCTAACACCCCCGTTTGCATAGCCTGGTAGATTTCACTGTTCCGATGACCGGTGTCGGTCCGGACAACTGAGGGGATTAGAACCATACTTAAGACAACTAGATAAGCCATAAATACAAATAATTAGTAATTGTCAATTAGTTAAGTATAAACACGAAAAACAGAGCATAAGAAGTTAAACGAGCCGAGAGTCACAGCGATGGGTGACCGTCTCGGGAACGACTGTGAAGTCGATTTAAACTCAAATTTCGAACCGTAAAATGTGACGCTGCGGTCCTTAGGACCCTTATGAACACAGTGGAAAAGAGAAAATCACGAAAAAGAACTGTTAAGCCAGTCAAATAATTAGGTCAGGGAGCCGGAAGAAAAATTGGATTATTTGCAAACCGGGATGAACCGGCGAGGGGCAATTTGGTCAATTGACCCCGAGAGCTGACTCCTGACCTAACTGTCAAATAAAATCGGACAAAAGAAAATTTCGGAATCGAGAATTAAATTAAAGAATTAATAGAAAAATATGAAAAAAAAAGAGAGAAATGAAAAAGTAAATGGGTGATGACATCATGCATGACCTCACGCATGATGTCATAAAAGAATCAATTAAATTGAATTATTAAATTTGGATTTTGTGGCCTTCCATAAGCAAAATTGATAAAAGAAAACAAAAGAAAAAAAAATAGAAAAATCTCTTCTTCTTCTCCTTGGTGCCGCTCCACATCCTCCCAATTTCCTCCATGAAAATCCTTCATCTAAGCTTACATCTAAGCTTAAATTCCTTCACCCAATCTACATAACTTCCCTAAAAACCTCACTAGACCTTGCAATCTCAACTTAAGAACAAGAAAGAAAGAAGAAAGAAGGAGAACAATTGAAGATTTGGTGTTTAAGTTGAGGTTAGTATATTAACTTGTCATTTTTCCATTTTAAATGCATATGTGATGGTTGAAATGAGCTTAGAATTAATTAAATGAAATGAAAATATGGGAGAAGGACCATTATTGAATTTTTTGCTAGCTTGAAGGGGGCCATGATTTGCATGAATTTAATGGGTTTGAATGAGTTATGGACCTCCCTTAGTTGAATGATTATAGTTGGGAACTTTGAAATTGCTAATGTTAATTAAGTAGTGAGATTAGGATTTGGAAGCTTAGGGTTTTGAGGCAAATTTTGGAGAAATGCATAAATGATGACTTTAACCTATTGTGAAGTGAAAAATGGTCAATAATGACCAAAGGAGATGTGTGGGAATTGTTAGAATGGAAGTCAAATTCGTAGGGTAAATGGTCATGCTGCTGGCAGCATGACCAAGCCAACTTTGAAGGACCAAAACAGAAATTTTACAAGTCCAATTGATATGCCACCAATTGGGGATAAAAATAGACATAAAATGACACAATTTTCATTAAGAAACCATGCCCAAAAACTGACCAAAACCTAGTGAACCAATTGACCAAAGTTGGTTAAGAGCATCACATCAAGATAAATCGACCAAATAAACAGTAACTGTTCATTTGGTCATAACTCGAGCTAGGTAGGTCAAAATGACCTGAAATTTTACCAGTAATTAGATAAGATATAGATCTAAAACTTTCATGAAGAACAATAATCCAAATTATGCCATTAACCTAATCAAATTATTGAGCAAAGTTGGGTTACTGAACCTGCAAAACTGCAGATTTCCATTTGAACAGTAAAGTTCCAATGGCTATAACTCTCTCTAGAAAACTCCGATTTAGGCGATTCTTGAACCAATGGAAACCTGAGACATAGTAGAACATTTCGTATGAAGGAAATTAGACCAAATTATGGACTTAACTTAATCAAATTACTGAACGAAGTTGGATTAAAATCTGCCAGAACCAAAAACTGCAGCATGAACAGTGCAGGTGAACAGTAACTGTATTTTGGCTATAACTTGAGCTACAAAACTCCAATTGGGATGATCCAAAAATAAGAATACACTTAAGACAATAAGGAACATTTTCTATGAAGGAAGGTTTGCCAATTTCTAACAGTAGATTGACCAATGGAATAGTGCAACTAGGAGCACCAAAATCGAAAATTGGCAATTTTGCCTAAAAGGCCTAAGTTTTGAGAAAATGACCAAAACCAACAAGTTTAGTGACCAAAATGTGGTATGTGGGTGAAGTTGGAGTTCCCATACCTATTAAGCCTTAAAAAGTCAACAATTTGACTTGAATAGTGTACTGAATAGTAACCCAAAACACAAAATTTCAAGAACATCGAATTTAGCACGTTAGAGCTAGGTAAAAGTGAAGTTAAATTTATTATTGGATTTATGCTAAGTTATGGTGCTGAAACAGTGTAAAATTGTGTGTTTCAGTGGAAAAGAATACCGGGACAGAACCCGAGGAGTCGAGTCAAGGCCAATAGGCGACTCATTTGAGGTTTGCGCACAACGAACTTAAAATTCTTTGTTTCTCTTTGACAATTCTTGAAATGAATGTTGTGAATAACTTTGATTGTTATGCTTTGAAAATCTTATTTGAAAAATAGTGTGTTGCCACTTTGAGAATGGAAATTTGACTTTGGAAATTGATTGTGTTTAGCATAAAATATTTGAATAACTTGATTTAAATTGTTTTTAATTCACACTTGGCATGGCAATATTAATATGTTCCTCATCCACTCGTGGGGTGAGTTTGATATTTGATCGCTTCTCCTCTCCGCTTCTCACCGAGGGGCGAGTTTGGATGAGTACTCATTAGCTAGCTAGCCACCTCCCTCATTGATTTCAATTAGTGAGGGTGTTTGCCTTGTCGTGATGTACACATGGCGTGTTCGAAAATTTTGTGTCATGGCCTAAGTTGTGTTATTGTTTGGCAACACTATGTTTATTCAATTGTTTGATTAAATTTTGTGTTGTACTAAGCTTTGAAAATTATAATTTGTTATGAATGTGATTTGAAAAATTATGAAATTCTTGAATTATAATTTGTCCATAAATGTTTTATATTATGCATGTTATACTTTATTGTGCACCACTGAGTATCTTTATACTCAGTGATAGCTTTAACTTACTGTCGCAGATAGAGAAAAGGACATAGCAGTAGAGTAAACTGCTACAGTCAGAGAGGAGCACGGTTAAAGAATTTCTGTACAGGTATTGTCTATACCCTGGTAGTTTAGTTTGATGTAAATATGATAGTATGCATATGTATCTCTGTAGTTTGAGCAGTTGTACAGATAAAATTGTAATAATATTATTTTGAGATTTTGCATTTGTAAGTTAACTTATGAATGTAAATTAAATATTTAAAATGCAATGTGCATGAGTTTATGAAATGTTTTGAGTTATTAATTTTTATTTGAAATTTGGATTTTGAGTTGAAGTGTTGCCATTGTTGCTGATTTGAAGTTTGGTGATTGCAAATGAAGTTGTGATTGAGAAAAAAATTGGGAGTGTTTTTATTTTTAGGTTTTGAAGAACTGTTTTCTCAAAATATAGACGGCACTCTGCCGAAATTTTTGTAAAAATTGCGGAGATTTTAAATATCTAAGAATTTAATTTATGTTTGGACTTTAAATAAAGGTTTTTAAAATTTGAAAAAAAATTTTACCCATCAATTTCAAAATGAATGAAAATTGTTTTAAAATCCCTTGTAGTATATTTAATGGGTTACCGGTAGGTGAAGTACGGTAATTCATTAGGTGTACTACGGGAACATGTTACATCTTACGAGGAGTAGGGTGTGATAATCACGAATATTATTGCGTTGAAGGCTAGTGGTACAAGGACCAATGCTTACTTTGAGATTGCGAGAACCAGGTTGAAATGTAGGAGAGCCAAAGCGACGAAAACAGGGCCAGAATAAAACCAAGCTGAAAGAATAATGTGTTGATATTGGGGTGATGCAGACGAGACTGAACGGAAATGGTAATAGTAGAGTGATGAACAAACTGAAAATGAAGGATTTCAGGGTTCGTAAACTCTATCAATGGAGATACTCAAGAAAACTAGTTTCCGAAGTTCCTTGATTTTGTGTAAGCTCGAAGTAGCAAGACTGAATTGAATTTCAGAGTCTTTCCACTATAATCACCACCACCTTTTTTTGTCCGTCCCTTAATAGTATTGCATGCAGGTATTTATAGGGAACGGGTGCTCCTAATGAAGGGTCAAGATCTCTTCTAGGGAGATGGAAGGTTTGGATTTAAAAGGACATAATCCGATGCTTGAGAATTGAAGAGAATCAAAATGGACGGCTGAGATCCTATTCAGAATATCTTTCCTTTCTCTTTTTTAATCCAACGGCTTAGGCTCTTTCCTGCCCAGACGGATCCAAAGGCTGGGAATAAAAAGCGCCGATCCTGTCATCTTCTTCTTGATCCAAGGGCTCCTTACAAGTAAAATCAACGGTGGAGATTGAGATGTATAGGACTGCCATAACTGTCCTGGCGTCTGTCAACAATGTGGGCGATTCTGCAAATGAGGCGTGCGGTGAGGATTTGATCTCGCCTGCAACGCTTTAACTACCTCAGCTCTGATTATGAAGAAAGTTATTGGAAGTCTTTTTGTCCTCTTTTTCGATCTCTATTCCTTCCGATCTCTCTGTTATGACTCTTTTTCGATCTCCCTCACATCGGGTCCCTCATTGCTTCTCGATTTGATCTTTGAAGGCTCTCTTAATGGTGTAATCCGATCTCTTGGGATCGCCCAAATGGTGTAATCTGATCTTTTGGAAATGAAATAAAATTTTATTTGAAGGCCATTATTTAATTATTGCTTTGGTTAATTTTCTGATCTCTTATGTGCCTACCCGATCTGGTTCCTAACTGAATCATCCTCAGCCAATCTGTGACTCTGAATATTTGCCCTAATCCCACGACCTTAGCTAACCGATCTCATTTTATGGTGTTTCTAGAACCTTCCCACGACGTGTCAGGAAAGCGGGCGGATTCTGCTAACCGATGTGTTGCTTGGGACACTGTGAGCATTGAATGGTCAAACGGGTATAAATAGGGGGAGGGTCCATTAGTTGCTCCTCTATGTCATTTTCAGCACTCTGCTGGCAACCTCAACTTTCTCTCATTTCTTCAAGTTTTTCCGGCACCGATCACACTCCGGTAAGGACTTTAATCCTTCTCTTAGTTATACTTCTTTTATTTTCGAAAATGAGCGACGTTGAGGGTCAGGGAGCTGCGAGCCCACCTTTTGTTCATGTTTTGTGGACCTCGAAAGAGGGTGACGTAATCAAATCAGGTGGTCAAACCAGCACGGCTCTCATTCCGGTAACTGGTCCGGCTGCCAGACCGAGGCGAGGGGGATCTTTGAGGAGAGACAACTTGCCCATTGATGAGCTGCCTTCGGTTTTGACGAAAACCAATCTTCAAACTATAAGCCAGGAGTACAATCTGTGGATCGACTCATTTGAACTAATCAAATGCCACGGCGATCATCGGACTGATCACTTCTTCGATGAGAACAATCTCATCATGGTTTATGAAGAGCAACTGAAGGCTGGGCTCCGTTTCCCCTTGGACGACTTTTACAAGGCCGTCCTAAAGTTTCACCATGTCTCGATAGCCGAAGTTCATCCAAACTCCTGGCGGACTCTAATAGCCTTTTGGGGCCTCTGCCAAGCTAAGGGTCTGGAACCCATGGCCAAAGTTTTTGTCGAGCTACGTAGGCTCGCCCGCAGGAAGGATGATGAGTTCTGGTTCTTCCAAGCTAAGCCCAATTGTTCTCTCTTTACTGATCTCCCCTCTTCATTAAAGAATTGGAAGAATCGGTTCTTTATTTTGAGGAGCAAGGTTCGGAACGGCTTTGAGGGCGTCCCACGTAGCTGGCAACATCTGGTCACTTCGATCCCAAAAAAGATTGCTTTAAATAAGGACGAAGACACCGTGATGAAAGAGTTGAAGTCTCAGGCATCCACCCAGAAGTTCTCTTGCTTAGACGCGGTGATGGCAGAACTGAAGTATTGGATGATGCGGTTGATCACCGACGAAGAATACGAGCTTCAGCTCTCTGACCTCGGCCCTGGTACCTTCTATATCTCTAAACTCTGAGCCTTAGCGAACTCACTGACTCTTCTTTGTGTAAGTATGGTGGGCGACGATGCTTCAAAGGAGAGCCGAAAGCGAAAGAGGGAGGTCTCCAAGAAGATACGAGAAATGAAGCTCGTCGCGGCATCACAGACGCCAAGGTGAGATTCAGGAGAAGTGCCGGGAGACTCATCTCGACCTTCGGGACAACCGGTCCCAGAAATAGAGGTAGCTTCTTCCCCTCCTCAACAAGAAGAACCACCACCTCCACCTGTTCCTTCGAGTGCGGAAGGTGGGCCTTCCTGACCTACTGTGAGGACCCTGTCTCGAGGTGCCCAGGTCCTCATTCATTCCTTAGAGAAGAACTGATCAGTTCGGGAGAATCCGGGCTTAGCCAAGGTTTTGGGAGCTTCCATCTGCCTCTAGGAGGATCGAAATAGGCTGACCCCGAGTAGCATTGATGACCTCCAGGCCCAGACAATGAGTTTGAGCGTAGTGAGCTTGGTGAATCAATATATAATCAGGGAAAAGGCTCATCTTCTGAGGCAGGAAATTCTAAAAGCGGTCCAGGATGCAGCTTCTGCCCAAGCCCAACTTTCATCCACCCAGGACTATATTGCCAAACTCGAAGGTCGGATGAAGTCCTACGAGGATAAGTTAGCCGAACAGGCTCATGACCTTGGAGAAGCTCAGGCGCTACGAACTGCCGATGTCGCTCGTCATACTGAAGAAGTCAAAGTGAAAGAAGAAGAGGCTATGACAAGGGAAGCTGGTGCTTATGTGAATGCCCACAGCAATCTTTTGGCTGAGCTCAGGAGGTGTTATCCTGAGGAAGATTTCTCGTGGATGGTAGATCTGGCTCCTCAAGACAAAGAGGAGAGCGAGGAGGAAACCGAGAGAGAGAGGGAGAGTGAGCGAAATGTTAATGTATCTGGAGAACAGGTTGGGGGTGACCCTCCAGTCGAATGACTTGTAACCTTTTGTTTTAACATGAAATGAAATTCCTTTCGTTCAATTTCTTGATGAGATCAGAAAGTATCCGGATTGTATGAGTGCTTAATTGTTTGAACATATTAGAACATCAAACTTAACAGCGATTATTAATCTAAGTATAAGAGGTCGGAAAAACATTTATGCATGAGATCGACCTAAGCCGAAACCAAACACCGGGCAGAACTTTAGATCATTAAAATTGGAGAGGCTTGTTTTGAATTAGATCAGAATCACCATTAAATCATATTGAGATTTTAACTTTATTTTAAGTAATGTCTGAGATATACAAGTGAGGAACCTGATCTTAGTGTTAGCTAAATGACTTTCAACTATATTTTGTAAAGAAGAGATCGGAAATGAGATTGGATGACATGGAGACTTGACATTGGTTTGAGAGATCGGAACTGAGATTGGATGACATGGAGACTTGACATTGGTTTGAGAGATCGGAAATGAGATTGGATGGCATGGAGACTTGACATTTGTTTGACCTCCTTTGACGAGAGATCGAAAATGGGATTAGATGGGGGATCGGTTTATTTCCTAATTGGGTCACTTGTAACCGAAGAATGTCAGGTGGAGATCAATTTTCAAAGTCCATTGACTTCAGGGATTGGCCAAAATATGCTATCAACAATCAAAGTCTCAATTTCATACCCAAACCCTAACCCATTCCATCTCAAATCAAGCATTCACTTACCTTTCACCATTCTAAATAATAGGTTAGTGTTAAGGACAGCTAGGGTACCATTTTAATTCAAGAAAATCTTCAAAACCCTACTAAGCCCAAGGCTGCTGGAATTTTAAGAAAAGCTTACACATGGTATATTTTTAATTTTCATGCAAATTTACATTCCACTCCACTCCTTTAATATGAATCAAAAGAGAATGAGTGAGTTTAGTCACTAACCTTTAATGAAGTAAATTCCAAGCTTATCAAAGCTCCTCCTTTCTATTTCCTTTTGCTATCTTTAGCTTTCCCAAGATGTATGAACAATTTTTTGTGAAGACAAAGTTGAGTTTCAAGGTAATTTAGTGGGTGATTTCGAGCTTTCCTAAGCTTCCATGGAGTTTCTCTTCTCTTTCTCTTTCTCTAATATTTTCGCTGGTTTGGAAAGAAAATGGCTGCTGGAATTTTTCTTCTTTTTTTTTATCTTATTTTGTGTCCCTTTTATCTCTTAAGTCATTTTGTTAAGTGGTGATTGGGTGGAAATTCTTAATTACACAAGCATGACATCATAATTCCCAATTTAACTTCTTTTTCTTTCTTTTCTTTTCTACCAAATTTCAATTCAATTTTTAGCAATGTTTATTCACATTTTGTGTCATAATAATTATTTACTTAACTGGACAAGTTGGCCAAAAATCACCTCTAAAGGGGAAATGACAAAAATGCCCTACGCTTGGCTTAACAGACTAAAATTGTCTGTACCGATTGAAAAATTTTTCTAAGTATTTTCTTGGTATTCTAATGCCATAGGAACCTCAATGACCCTTCTCTGGAGTCCTAAAAATTATTTTATGAATTTTTCCTTGGGTCTAGGGCTCCTAGTTGCGAGAACCACAACTTCCCACTAGGTTACCCATCGCTAGGGCACCGGCTCATTTAACTTGGTTGTATTTTATTTCTAAAATTTTTCCTAAATTTTTCTTATTAATATGTGAGTTAATTATGGTTCCTTACTTTAGTTTAAATATTTTTCTGGACGTTCTAGCTGTCCGGACCGACACTGGTCACCGGAACAGTAGAATTTACGGAGTTGCTACAGGGAGGGTGTTATAACTCTTCTCCTCTAATTTAAATTTCATCCTCAAAATTTACCTGATGCAAACAGTTGAGAGAACTATTGCCTCATCGTCTCCTCACTTTCCCAAGTTGCCTCCTCAGTGTTGTGGTGCCTCCAAAGCAGTTTCACCAGTGGAATCTACTTATTCCTCAACTCTTTCACTTTTTGAGCCAGGATCCGTATGGGTTTTTCTTCATATGTCAAGTCCAGTTGTACTTCAATTTCTTCCATGGAGATGACATGTGAAGGATCTGAACAGTATCTTCTTAGCATAGATACGTGGAACACATTGTGGATTTTATCCAGCTCTGGTGGTAAAGCTAGCCTGTAGGCCACTGGACCCACACGTTCAATGATTTCATATGGGCTAATGAACCTAGGGCTTAACTTACCCTTTCTTCCAAACCTCAGTACTTTCTTCCACGGTGAGACTTTGAGAAACACTTTGTCACCAACTGCATACTCTATCTCTTTTCTCTTCAAGTCGGCATAAGATTTCTATCTATCTGAGGCAACCTTCAAAATTGCTTTGATTATTTTCAATTTCTCCTCAGTCTGTTTCACCAGGTCTGGTCCCACCAGCTATCTTCGCCCAATTTAGTTCAACATACTGGGGTTCTACTCTTCCTCCCATACAGTGCTTCATACGGGGCTATTTAAATGCTAGCTTGGTAGCTATTGTTATATGCAAATTCTGCCAGTGAGAGGTATCATCCCAACTCCCCTCAAACTCAATGACACAACTCCTCAGCATATCCTCCAGGATCTGGATTACTCATTCCCACTGTCCATCCATCTGAGGATGAAAAGTCGTGCTAAAGCGGAGTTGTGTGCCCAAGGCTTCTTGCAACTTTTTCCAGAATCTCGATGTAAACCTTGGGTCTCGATCAGATATAATGGAAAGTGGGATTCCATGCAGTCTAATAATCTCACTGATATACAATTCTGCTAGCTTCTCCAGTGAGTAGTCAGTCCTAACTGGCAGAAAATGTGTTGACTTTGTCAATCTATCCACTATCACCCATACTGCATCATGCTTCTTCTGGGTGAGAGGTAGACCACTAACAAAATCCATAGTGACCCAGTCCCATTTCCATTCAGGTATGCTTATAGGCTGTAGCAATCCTGATGGAACTTGATGTTCTGCTTTAACTTGCTGACATGTCAAACACTTAGTCACATAGTAAGCTATATCCTTATTCATACCAGGCCACCAATAATGAGGCTTCAAATCATTATACATTTTTGTGCTTCCCGGGTGCATAGCATAAACACTAGTGTATGCTTGTTTCAGAATGCTAGTCTTCAGTTCCCCATCATCTGGTACACACACTCTTCCTCTGTAATACAGACACCCATCTGCTTTCACCTCATAATCAGTTTCCTTTCCCTCTAGAATTTTACCCACAATAGCCATTAATTTTTCATCTGCCTTCTGCCCCTCTTGTATCTGCTGTAGCAGGTATGGCCTCACTTGTAACTCAGCCAAAATAGCTCCATCTTGAGCTAAGGACAGACGGGCATTTAGTGATCTTAAAGCTGTGATGGACTTTCTGCTCAAGGCATCAGCAACTACATTTGCCTTCCCAGGATGGTAATCTATCACACAGTCATAGTCCTTCAAGAACTCAATCCATTGCCTCTGTCTAAGATTGAGCTCCTTCTGGGTTGGCAAGTATTTCAGACTTTTGTGATCTGTATATATGTAGCATTTTTCACCATATAAATAATGCCTCCATATCTTCAGTGCAAAGATAATTACTGCTAACTCCAGGTCATGAGTAGGGTAGTTCTGTTCATGTGGCCTTAACTGCCTAGAAGCATAGGTGACCACTTTCCCCTCTTGCATCAATACACACCCTAACCCATTATGCGAGGCATCACTGTAGACCACAAAGTCTTTTCCCGACTCTGGCTGTGTTAACACTGGTGCTTCTATCAACATAGCCTTTAGCCTCTCAAAACTAGCTTGGCACTTGTCGTTCCAGCCAAATTTCACATTTTTGTGTAACAACTTAGTCATTGGAGCAGCTATAAGAGAAAACCCCAACACAAATCTTCTGTAATACCCAGCTAGCCCCAAGAAACTTCTAACCTCAGTTGTATTTCTGGGAGGCTTCCATTCCATCACTGCTTCTATCTTTTTGGGATCCACCTTAATCCCCTCAGCTGAGACTATGTGTCCAAGGAAAGAGATTTCACTCATCCAGAAGTCACACTTGGACAGCTTAGCATACAGCTTCTTTGCTCGCAGGGTTTGCAGAACAATCCTCAAATGTTCATCATATTCTTCCCTGGTGTTGGAATACACCAGAATATCATCAATAAAGACCACTACAAACTGATCTAAATATGGATGGAAGATACGGTTCATAAGGTCCATAAATGCTGCTGGTGCATTTGTTAACCCAAACGACATCACTAGAAATTTATAATGCCCATACCGAGTTCTGAATGCAGTTTTTGACACGTTTGCATCCTTTATGTGACAACCCTTACTCGTCTACAGTATAGCCGAGCAAGATGTGCCACACCGTGTACTGGAACACCCTATATTTGTTCAATCATTTTTATTCTTCCTAATTTATTTTTATCATAGTTATGAAGTATAATTTGTGAAATATAATTCATTTAAGTCATTTATTGAAATTATAAATTTATTTGAGGTTCCGCAAATTTTATAGAAAATCCAGCAGAGTACCGACTAAAAATGGAGAAAACAGTTCTTCGTAACCTGAGAAAAATACTTCCAAAATTCTCAATCAATCCCAAACTCCATTTCATCATCAAATTTTCAATATTTTTCAACAACATTTCCATTTCTCAATCATTCATTTCATATGATATTCATGCAAAAGTCATCAATAAATATTTACTTGTTCATTCATAAACACAATTTCCATAATTTACATCAATACTAAAATATATTATATAAGTCTTAATTACACATGAGAAAATAAAAGTTAATTACAAAATGCCCAAAATGAAACCTAGTGTCCTACCAATGCATTGATGTCGGTGAGGTGACACGGACACTATGCAGAGCTACAGAATATCTCACCCAGTCTGTGGTCTACTGGGCTCTCGGTTGGTCTCTCCAGAACCTACGCATGGCAAAGAGCAACGCGCTAAGCAATAATGCTTAGTGGTGCCAATAATAAAATAAAAAGAAATAACAGAAAATAAATATACAGTGCATATTCTAATGTCTTATGCAGACAATTTTTTTTTCAATCATTATTGGTAATCTTATTTATTTTGTACTTGTTATATTCATAATTTCCTTAAATTTATCCACTTTCATTTTTGGTTGCCCAAGTAAACTATACTGGATGACTGAACTGGATAAAAGGGTAAACTGGCACTGGGTATCAAGTACCTCGGGCCGTCACACCATCGGTCACATATGTATCTCCCGGTGTGCAACAGAATAGCTAATAAGCTGTAATAACATTGGGCACAAGGCCAAGTATCAACACAATATCAGAATGGCTAAAAGCCATAAAATCACAGAATGACATAATGCCACGTGCAGTACTGCTAACTGAACCCTATTGGCATGCCAACCTATTCAAACCAATCTTGCTAGGTGTACTAGGGCATGTTACACTTTTAAATTTTACAATTCTTGAAATTTAAGTTTAGGTGTTACTATTCATTTCATTAGTCAACTAAAATGTTGACTTTTGCATAGACAATAGGTACATTGGTTCTAATACTCCCAACATACCACATTTTGCATTCTAAAATTGTTGGTATTGATTGCCAATACCATTTCTAAGCTTAGTGTTAGTTATTCAAAATTTTCAGATTTTAAGCTTCATATTTACTATTCCATTGGTCATTTATATAGTAGGAATTTGGTAAAATTGTCTTCATTAAAGTTGTTTCTTATTTTGTCTAGTTACATTTCCTTTTTTGAATCACTCCATTTGGAGTTTTGTAGCTCAAGTTATGGCCTAAACACAATAACTAGTCGGATTGGACAGAATCCAAAATTTTGGGCAAAACTGGTTCTGCCAGATTTGGTAACCTAAGTTTGGTTTGCAATTTGACTAAGTTATGGTCAGAATTTAGATTTGTGTTCTCCATGAAAGTTATAGGTATATGTCTCAGCTCTCTGCTGGTAAAATTTCAGGTCAATTGGACCTTTTTACACTAAGTTATGACCAAATGAACAGACACTGTTCATTTGGTCATTTTGCCCAGGCAGAATGCAAGTCACCCGGATTATGGAAATTTTTAAGTCAACTTGGTTTGGTTTTCTGGGCAGGTTTTCTTCACCAAAGTTGTGCCATTATGTGTTTAGTTTCATGTCCAATTGGCCTTGCACCAATTGAACCTCTACAACTCCATTTATAGCTGCCCAAACATGCTGGACTGATGCTCAATCCTGTAGGTCAGCCAAGGCAGCTCACACATACACAAATGCCAAGCCTCAACTCACTTTATTTCCTCATCATACACAGCCAAATGGTCACTAATTGACTATTTAAACTTTCATTCACCAACACATGAGCAAACCCTAGGTTTCCCCAAACCTTAACTCCATAATTTCAATTTGTTCCATTTTCATATTTTCTAGTTTAGATTAATGTTGTAACAAAGAATATAAGAGAAAAATAAACAAAAGTGGCACTAACCTTCACTTAGTCACTTTCCAAGACTTAAAAACTTCACTTTCTTCCTTTCAAATTGCTGCCCAAGGCTTGCTCTAGTGGTAGTGTAACACCCTCCCGGTAACTACTCCGTACATCCTACTGTTCCGGTGACCGGTGTCGGTCCGGACAGCTAGAATGTCCGGAAAAATATTTAAATTAAAGTCAGGAACCATAATTAACTCAAATATTAATAAGAAAAATTTAATAAAAATTTTAGGAATAAAATACAACCAAGTCAAACGAGCCGGTGCCCAAGCGATGGGTAACCAGAGGAAAGTTGCGGTTCTCGCAACGAGGAGCCCTAGACCCGGGGGAAAAATTATAAAATAATTTTTGGGACTCCAGAGAAGGGTCATTGAGGTTCCTATGGCATTAGAATGCCAAGAAAATACCTAGAAAAATTTTTCAATTGGTACAGACAATTTTGACCCGTTAAGCCAAACGGAGGGCATTTTGGTCATTTCGCCTTCCGAGGTGATTTTTGGCCGACTTGTCCAGTTGAGTAAATAATTAATATAACATAAAATATGAATAAACATTACTAGAAATTAAATTGAAATTGAGTAGTGATGAAAAGAAAAGAAAAATCCATAAAAATGCCCATTTATGACATATGGTGATGCAATTTAAAAAGCTCCACCAATCACAATTTGACAAATTAATAAAAGAGATGAAAACGAACTAAAATGAGATAAAAACAAAATAAAAACGGCCATCTTCTTCATTTCACTTCTCCATGGCCGAAATCAAGTCTCCCTCTCCCATGAAAAATTTTTTTTCATCTCTTTCTTCAATTCTCATTGATTTTACTCCCTAAACTCTAAACCCTTTCATTAAAACCTAACCACATCTCTTGGGAAAGTGTTTGGCTGCCTAGAAAGTGAAGGAAAGTGAAGATTTAACTTGGAAAATTCTGCCACTCAAGGTTAGTGCTACAATTTCATTCTCCTTCTTTTAATCCTAGTTAGAACATCATTTTGAGCTAAGAAATTTTAAGGAATTGAAGTAAATTACATGTGTTATGGTACCTTAAATTTTCGGCAGCCCTATGGAAGTATGAGGTTGATTGTTTTAATAAAATTAGAGTGGCTAGAAATGATGGTTAAGGTATTAATATACATGGACATTAAACTAAGTATGTTAATTAAGGTTATGAGTAAATTTAGTTGGACATTAGGGTTTGGAAAGGTGAAAATATGACTTGGCTTAGGAAATTGTTAGAGAACAATTTAATGGTCAATTAGTGACCATTTTACGTAATTTGACCAACAAATGGACTGAAAAATAGGATTCCAAAATGAGGTTGCAGGCTGCCCTAGGACAGCAGCATAGGGACTGAAAATTCAGTCCATTTGCACTGCCATAACTTGGGCTGTGTTAGTCCAATTGGTGTTTGGCCAATTGGACATGAAACTAGGCTTATAATGGCACATTTTTGCTGAAGAAACCATGCCCAAAAGACCAAAGCAAGAGGACCAAAACTTGGCCCCAATCCGGATACCCTGCAACTGGTTCTGCAGAATTGACCAAATGAACAGTAACTGTTCATTTGGCCATAACTCACTGTAGATATGGTCAATTGACCTGAAATTTTTACAGCAACAAGTTAAGACATAGACAAACAACTTTCATGAAGGAACCTACCCCACATTATGGCCAGAACCTAACCCAAATGGTAGTGGAAGTTACTGTTCCTGTTACTGTAGATATGGTATTTTCTGCAGAATGGGAATCCGGCCAGCTGTGGTTTTTGAGCCATATCTGGAGCTACAAAACTCCAAATGGAGTGATTCAAAAAAGGAAATTCAACTAGACAAAATAAGGAACAACTTTCATGTTTTACATTTCTTCAAATTTCCACAGTAACAGTGTCCAATGGAACAGTAAAGTTGACTCACCAAAACTGAAAATTCTGCTTGTGTTGGTTTACACTTTGAAATGGTATTAGCACTTAATGCCAACAAGTTTTAAACACAAAATGTGGTATGTTGGGAGTGCCAAAGTCAATGTACATATTTTCTATCCAAAAGTCAACATTTTTGTTGACCAATGAGGTGAATAGTAACACCAAAACATGAAATTCACAAATTGAAGAATTTAAAAGTTTCAAATGCCCTAGTATACCTAACAAGATTGGTTTGGATAGTTTGGCATGACAATAGGGTCCAGTTAGCAGTACTGCACATGGCAATATGCCATTTCGTGATTTCATGGCTTTTAGCCATTCTGACTTTGTATTGAGATTTGGCCTTGTGCCTGATATTATTCTGACTTGTTAGGCTGTTACATTTGCACACCGAGAGATGCATATGTGACCGATGGTGTGACGGCCGAGGTACTAGGTACCCGGTGCGGTTACCCGTTATCCAGTCCAGTCGTCTAGTGTAGGTTACTTGGGGCAACCAAATGAATAAAAGTGAACAAAGTTAATGAAATAATGAATATACCAACACCAAACAAAGAAAGCATACACATTCTATACACATTTATTTTCTTGCTATTTTCTTTTATTATATTATTGCACCACTAAGCATTATTGCTTAGTGTGTTGCTTTTGCCACGCGTAGGTACTGGAGATCCCGATCGTGAGCCCAGTAGACCACAGACTGGGTGAGTCCATCCTGCAGTTCTGCACAGTGTCCGTGTCACCTCGTCACCTGCAGTGCATTGGTAGGACACTAGATGTCATTTTGTCATTTTGTAATTAAATTTTATTTTCTCATATGTATTTGGGATTTATGTAATGTATTTTGAGGTTCATGTAAATAATAAAGATTTATGGTTGTGTATGGAAGTAATTTGAGTATTTAATTGTTGTTTATATATGAGAACCCTGAGAAAGGGATGTTTGAGAAATGAAAAGGTTATTGAGAACTGAAATTGAGAAATATTGTTGAGATTTTGGATATTGGAGTTTGAGATGATTGAATACAAATATTGGAAGTGTTTTTAACAGGTTCCGAAGAACTGTTTTCTTCATTTTTAGCCGGTACTCTGCCGGATTTTCTTTAAAATTTTCGAAACCTCAAATAAATTATAATTTCAATAAATGAACTATATTTCACAAACTATATTCAAAACTTTGACAAAAATTAATCAAGGTAAAATAGAGTGTGCCGGTACACCGTGTGGCATAGCTTGCTCGGCTACACTGTAGACGGGTAAGGGGTGTCACATTTAGTGGTATCAGAGCACGGTTTAGGCGTTTCTGGTCCTAGATCGAGTCCATACCATGCATTGCATTTGTAAGAGTCGAGGTGACACTAATGCAGATCTGTTTGTTTTTCTTATTTTGAATAGGATATGGACCCTTCATCTCAGAGGGCCGTTGAGGAGGAAGTGGAGAGTCATGCTCCACCTGCAGCAGCTGAGACTGGGGGTAGGGGAGAACCTACTCTGCCCGGCTCAAGCGAGCACCTTTCGGCCTCCACAGGCCATGTTTCAACAAATGGCCAACTTCTTTAGACAAATGGCCGGAGTAATGCCAGCACCACCACCACCACCAGCTCCACAACCAAAATCACACCTGGAAAGGCTAAGAAAGTTTGGGGCGGTGGATTTCTATGGCAAGAGAGAAGATGACTCGGTGGCAGCCGAGAATTGGTTGAACAGAACAGGCAGAGTCTTAAAACAACTTCACTGCACCCCAGAGCAGAACTTAGAAGCTGCTGTATCCTTGTTACAAGACGATGCCTACGAATGGTGGGACACTGTGTCCAGTGAAGTGCAGCCAGAAGCTGTAACTTGGGACTTTTTCCTCTCTGAATTCAAGAAGTATGTGGGTACTGTATACCTGGAAGAGAGAAGGAGAGAGTTCATTAATCTGAGGCAGAGGCAGTGGTCAGTGATCGAATACGAGAAGGAATTTGTCCGATTAAGCCGCTACGGAAGGGAGATAGTCCCTAATGAAGCCGAAAGGTGCAAGAGATTTGAAGAGGGACTGAATGACAATATCAAGATACAGCTCACTGCCTTGGGAATCACAGAATTTAGCAAGCTAGTGGAAGCGGCAATAAGGGTTGAAAAAGTGAGAATCAGTGAGCAGACCAGAAGGGAGAGACAGCAGAAGAGGGGACCCGGTCAGTCTAGCTCAGCTCCTGCATTTGGGAAGAAGTTCAAGGGTCCTCCTGCACAGAGTTCAGCTCAACTACAAGGCCAAGGTCAGTCTCAGGGGCCCAGGCCACAGTTCACCCCTAGGAGAGGTCAGTCCACACCATCAGTGGGCAGCTCTCCAGGGATGGGGTTCAGGGGACCAACCCCAACATCTTCTGCATGTCTACACTGCCTTAAATGGCACAAGGGGGAGTGTTGGAGTAATCGGTGCCTGTTTGAGATGTGGGTCGTGAGCATCGGTTGAGAAACCGCCCACGCAGAACTACTACAATTGCTCCAACACAAGCGCAGCACTGCTCCTGCACTACGTAGAGGTAGAAAATCGGCAAGTCGGAAGGTTGGACCATCACAGAGGCCAAGATCCGAGCGGAGAGGCGGATAATGGACCACCTGCGAGAAATTATGCCACGAGCTCGGGAGGAGCAAGATGCCCGGGCGTCATCGAGTGCGTTCTCCTCTACAATACTCCTGTGCATGCATTGGTGGATCCAGGATCCACTCATTCCTATATTTGCATCAACCTACCCGTAGAAAGGGGATACTAGTAGGGAGAGTGACCAAGACATTACGGTCACTAATCCATTCGACCACGATGTAGTGGTGAACAAGGTATACAAAGGTTGCCCGTTAAGGATTCAAGGGTATGAATTCTTGGCGGACTGATTGAGTTGCCCTTCCACGAGTTTGGCGTGATTTTGGGAATGGATTGGTTGTCACGTCATCGAAATAGTTGATTGCAAATTGAAGAGGATTTCTCTGAAAACTCCAGGGTAATGAAATCACGGTTGTGGGGAAAGGATGATTTCTTGTCCAATGTCATCTCAACCACGATTGCAAGAAGAATGATGAGAAAAGGTGAAGCCTACCTAGCACATGTGGTGGATACTAGGCGTGCTAAGCCAAACCCGATTGATATACCCACGGTGAGAGACTTCCTGCAGGTATTTCTGAAGAGTTGCCTAGTTTGCCACGAGAAAGGAAGTCGAGTTTGCTATTGAGACAACGCCGGTATAGCACCCATTTCCATTGCTCCTTATAGGATGGCACCCATCGAATTGAGGGAGTTGAAAACTTCGATTGCAAGAGTTCTTTGGATAAGGGGTTCATACGCTGATGTGTCACCATGGGGAGCTCCAGTCTGTTTGTGAAGAAGAAGGATGGGACTTTGAGGCTATGCATTGATTACCTGCAGATTGAATAAAGTGCGATGAAGAATAAATATCCGTTGCCTAGAATTGATGATCTGTTTGATCGGTTGAAGGAGCGAGAGTATTTTCTAAGATTGATCTCGCATCGGTATCATCGATTGAGGGTAAAGGATGTAGATGTGCCCAAGGCGCATTCAGGACTGGTATGGGCATTATGAGTTCCTAGTGATGCCCTTTGGCCTAACAAATGCACCAGTGGCATTCATGGACCTTATGAACCGTATCTTTCATCCACACTTAGCTGGGTTAGTAGGGGTCTTTATTGATGATATTCTGGTGTATTCCAAGACCAAGGAAGAACATGATGAGCATTTGAGGATTGTTACGCAAACCACGAGAAAAGAAAGCGTATGCTAAGTTGTCCAAGTGTGACTTTTGGTGAATGAGATTGCATTCCTTGGACACGTAGTGTCACCGATGGGATTAGGTGGATCCCAAGAAAATAGAAGCGATCTTTGGAATGGAAGCCTCCCAGAATACAACCGAGGTCGAAGCTTCTTGGGGCTAGCTGGGTATTACGTAAGATTTGTGAAGGATTTTCCTAATAGCTGCTCCAATGACCAAGTTATTACACAAGAATGTCGATTGTTGGAATGACAAGTGTCGACAGTTTGAGAAGTTGAAGGCTATGTTGACAGAGGCACCGGTGTTAACACAACGGTGTCGAGAAAGGACTTCGTGGTCTACAGTGATGCCTCTCATAATGGGTTAGGGTGTGTATTGATGCAAGAGGGGAAGGTGATCGCTTATGCTTCCAGACAGCTAAGACCACATGAACAGAACTACCCTACCCATGATCTAGAACTTGCACAATTATCTTCGATCAAGATATGGAGGCATTACTTGTATGGTGAAAAGTGCTACATTTACACATACCACAAAAGCCTGAAATATTTGCCAACCCAGAAGGAGCTCAACCTTAGACAGAGGCGATGGATTGAGTTCCTGAAGGATTATGACTGTAATTGACTACCATCACGGGAAGGCAAATGTAGTTCTTGATGCTTTGAGCGAAAGTCCATCACAGCTTTGAGATCATTGAATGCCCGTCTAACCTTGATTCGAGATGGAGCTATTTTGGCCGAGTTGCAAGTGAGGCCAAACCTGCTACAGCAGATTTTGGATGGGCAATTGGCAGATGGAAAATTAATAGCCATTATGAGCAAAATCCCAGAAGGAAAAGCAACTGACTTTGAGGTGAAAGCAAATGGGTGTCTGTATTGCAAAGGAAGACTGTGTGTACCAGATGATGGGGAATTAAAGGCTAGCATTCTAAAAGAGGCACACACCAGTGTATATGTTATGCACCCAGGAAGTACAAAGATGTATCATGATCTGAAGCTTCAGTATTGGTGGCACAGTATGAAGAGAGACATAGCTGACTATGTGACTAAATGCTTGACATGTCAGCAAGTCAAAGCAGAACATCAAGTTCCATCAGGTTTGCTACAGCCTATACACATACCTGAATGGAAATGGGATCGGGTCACCATGGATTTTGTAAGTGGTCTACCTCTCACCTAGAAGAAACATGATGCAGCATGGGTGATAGTTGATAGATTGACAAAGTCAGCACATTTTACGCGATTAGGGTGACTACTCACTAGAGAGGTTAGCGTAATTGTATATCGCTGAGATAGTTAGATCGCATGGAATTCCACTTTCCATCATATCGATCGAGACCCAAGGTTTACATCGAGATTGGAAGAAGTTGCATGAATCCTTGTGTACACAACTCCATTTCAAAGATGACTTTCCATCCTCAGACGGATGGGCAATGCGAAAAGAGTAATCCAGGTAAATAATTGAAACCAATGAAATTGATATAAATATTGAATTGAAATGATAACAATAACGTGAAATACTTGTCAGGTCCTTGAGGATATGCTGAGGAGTTGTGTCATTGAGTTTGAGGGAAATTGGGATAGATACCTCCCACTGACAGAATTTGCATACAATAATAGCTACCAAGCTAGTATCCAAATGGCCCCGTATGAAGCACTGTATGGGAGAAAATGTAGAACTCCAGTGTGCTGGACTGAATTGGGTGAAGATAAACTAGTAGGGCCAGACCTGGTGAAACAGACTGAGGAGAAGGTAAAGATAATCAAAGCCAATCTGAAAGTTGCCTCAGACAGACAGAAATCTTATGCCGACCTGAAGAGAAAAGAAATAGAATATGTGGTTGGCGACAAGGTGTTCCTCAAGGTGTCACCATGGAAGAAAGTATTGAGGTTTGGAAGGAAAGGTAAGTTAAGCCCTAGGTTCATTGGCCCATATGAAGTCATTGAACGTGTGGGTCCAGTGGCCTATAGGCTAGCTTTACCACCAGAGCTGGACAAGATCCACAATGTATTCCACGTATCCATGCTCAGAAGATACCGCTCAGACCCTTCACATGTCATCTCCAGAGAAGAAATTGAAATACAACCGGATTTGACATATGAAGAAGAACCTCTACGAATCCTGGCTCGGGAAGTGAAAGAGTTGAGGAATAAGCAGATTCCACTGGTGAAAGTGCTTTGGAGGCACCACAACACCGAGGAGGCAACTTGGGAAAGTGAAGAGACGATGAGGCAACAGTTCCCTCAACTGTTTGCATCAGGTAAATTTCGAGGACAAAATTTAAATTAGAGGGGAAGAGTTGTAACACCCTCCCGGTAACTACTCCGTACATCCTACTGTTCCGGTGACCGGTGTCGGTCCGGATAGCTAGAATGTCCGAAAAAATATTTAAATTAAAGTCAGGAACCATAATTAACTCAAATATTAATAAGAAAAATTTAGTAAAAATTTTAGGAATAAAATACAACCAAGTCAAACGAGCCGGTGCCCAAGCGATGGGTAACTAGAGGAAAGTTGCGGTTCTCGCAACGAGGAGCCCTAGACCCGGGGGAAAAATTGTAAAATAATTTTTGGGACTCCAGAGAAGGGTCATTGAGGTTCCTATGGCATTAGAATGCCAAGAAAATACCTAGAAAAATTTTTCAATCGGTACAGACAATTTTGACCCGTTAAGCCAAACGGAGGGCATTTTGGTCATTTCGCCTTCCGAGGTGATTTTTGGCCGACTTGTCCAGTTGAGTAAATAATTAATATAACATAAAATATGAATAAACATTACTAGAAATTAAATTGAAATTGAGTAGTGATGAAAAGAAAAGAAAAATCCATAAAAATGCCCATTTATGACATATGGTGATGCAATTTAAAAAGCTCCACCAATCACAATTTGACAAATTAATAAAAGAGATAAAAATGAACTAAAATGAGATAAAAACAAAATAAAAACAGCCATCTTCTTCATTTCACTTCTCCATGGCCGAAATCAAGTCTCCCTCTCCCATGAAAATTTTTTTTTCATCTCTTTCTTCAATTCTCATTGATTTTACTCCACTAAACTCTAAACCCTTTCATTAAAACCTAACCACATCTCTTGGGAAAGTGTTTGGCTGCCTAGAAAGTGAAGGAAAGTGAAGATTTAACTTGGAAAATTCTGCCACTCAAGGTTAGTGCTACAATTTCATTCTCCTTCTTTTAATCCTAGTTAAAACATCATTTTGAGCTAAGAAATTTTAAGGAATTGAAGTAAATTACATGTGTTATGGTACCTTAAATTTTCGGCAGCCCTATGGAAGTATGAGGTTGATTGTTTTAATAAAATTAGAGTGGCTAGAAATGATGGTTAAGGTATTAATATACATGGACATTAAACTAAGTATGTTAATTAAGGTTATGAGTAAATTTAGTTGGACATTAGGGTTTGGAAAGGTGAAAATGTGACTTGGCTTAGGAAATTGTTAGAGAACAATTTAATGGTCAATTAGTGACCATTTTAGGTAATTTGACCAACAAATGGACTGAAAAATAGGATTCCAAAATGAGGTTGCAGGCTGCCCTAGGACAGCAGCTTAGGGACTGAAAATTCAGTCCATTTGCACTGCCATAACTTGGGTTGTGTTAGTCCAATTGGTGTTTGGCCAATTGGACATGAACCTAGGCTTATAATGGCACATTTTTGCTGAAGAAACCATGCCCAAAAGACCAAATCAAGAGGACCAAAACTTAGCCCCAATCCGGATACCCTGCAACTGGTTCTGCAGAATTGACCAAATGAACAGTAACTGTTCATTTGGCCATAACTCACTGTAGATATGGTCAATTGACCTGAAATTTTTACAGCAACAAGTTAAGACATAGACAAACAACTTTCATGAAGGAACCTACCCCACATTATGGCCAGAACCTAACCCAAATGGTAGTGGAAGTTACTGTTCCTGTTACTGTAGATATGGTATTTTCTGCAGAATGGGAATCCGGCCAGCTGTGGTTTTTGAGCCATATCTGGAGCTACAAAACTCCAAATGGAGTGATTCAAAAAAGGAAATTCAACTAGACAAAATAAGGAACAACTTTCATGTTTTACATTTCTTCAAATTTCCACAGTAACAGTGTCCAATGGAACAGTGAAGTTGACTCACCAAAATTGAAAATTCTGCTTGTGTTGGTTTACACTTTGAAATGGTATTAGCACTTAATGCCAACAAGTTTTAAACACAAAATGTGGTATGTTGGGAGTGCCAAAGTCAATGTACATATTTTCTATCCAAAAGTCAACATTTTTGTTGACCAATGAGGTGAATAGTAACACCAAAACATGAAATTCACAAATTGAAGAATTTAAAAGTTTCAAATGCCCTAGTATACCTAATAAGATTGGTTTGGATAGTTTGGCATGACAATAGGGTCCAGTTAGCAGTACTGCACATGGCAATATGCCATTCCGTGATTTCATGGCTTTTAGACATTCTGACTTTGTATTGAGATTTGGCCTTGTGCCTAATATTATTTACAGCTTGTTAGCTGTTCTGTTGCACACCGGGAGATGCATATGTGACCGATGGTGTGATGGCCCAAGGTACTAGGTACCCAGTGCGATTTACGTTATCGATCAGTCATCTAGTGTAGGTTACTTGGGGCAACCAAATGAATAAAAGTGAACAAAGTTAATGAAATAATGAATATACCAACACCAAACAAAGAAAGCATACACATTCTATACACATTTATTTTCTTGCTATTTTCTTTTATTATATTATTACACCACTAAGCATTATTGCTTAGCGCATTGCTTTTGCCACGCGTAGGTACTGGAGATCCTGATCGTGAGCCCGATGAGACCACGGTAGGTGAGTCCATCCTGCAGTTCTGCACAGTGTCCGTGTCACCTCGTCACCTGCAGTGCATTGGTAGGACACTAGATGTCATTTTGTCATTTTGTAATTAAATTTTATTTTCTCATATGTATTTGGGATTTATGTAATGTATTTTGAGGTTCATGTAAATAATAAAGATTTATGGTTGTGTATGGAAGTAATTTGAGTATTTAATTGTTGTTTATATATGAGAACCCTGAGAAAGGGATGTTTGAGAAATGAAAAGGTTATTGAGAACTGAAATTGAGAAATATTGTTGAGATTTTGATATTGGAGTTTGAGATGATTGAATACAAATATTGGAAGTGTTTTTAACAGGTTCCGAAGAACTGTTTTCTTCATTTTTAGCCGGTACTCTGCCGGATTTTCTTTAAAATTTTCGGAACCTCAAATAAATTATAATTTCAATAAATGAACTATATTTCACAAACTATATTCAAAACTTTGACAAAAATTAATCAAGGTAAAATAGAGTGTGCCGGTACACCGTGTGGCATAGCTTGCTCGGCTACACTGTAGACGGGTAAGGGGTGTCACAGGTAGGGATAATTTTTAATGAAGGCAAGTTAGGGTTTTGAGGTGGTTTAAGGTGGGAATTGAAGCTTTGATAAGCTTTCAATGGTGGTTTGGGTGTGGAAGAGGAAACGGCTGGAAATGGGGAAGGAGATGAATCTGATTGCTTTTGTTTATTTTTGTCTCAATTATCCCTTTTTAATAGGTTAGCTTAATTGTAATTGGTGGGGAAAGGGTTGATGACATCATGTGATGTCAAAATTGTCATTTAATCTCATTTTCTTTCCTTTTCTTCTCTACTCATTGTCAATTTAATTTTTTAGCAATATTTATTCACATTTTGTGTCATAATAATTATTTACTTAACTGGATAAGTAGGCCAAAAATCATCTCTGAAGACGAAATGAACAAAATGCCCTCCGTTTGGCTTAACAGACTAAAATTGTCTATACCGATTGAAAATTTTTTCTAAGCATTTTTTTGGCATTCTAATGCCATAAAAACCTCAATGACCCTTCTCTGGAGTCTCAAAAATTATTTTATGAATTTTTCCCTGGGTCTAGGGTTCCTAGTTTCGAGGACGGCAACTTCTCATTGGGTTACCCATCGCTAGGGCACTGGCTCATTTAACTTGGTTATATTTTATTTCTAAAATTTTTTCTAAATTTTTCTTATTAATATTTGAGTTAATTATGGTTCCTCACTTTAGTTTAAATATTTTTTCCGGACGTTCTAACTGTCCGGACTGACACTGGTCACCAGAATAGTAGAATGTACGGAGTTGCTACAGCCTACACTTTACCCTTAACTGATGATACCCTGATCTGAGATCAAATTTCGAAAATACACCGACTCCCTTTAACTGATCAAACAGATCATCAATTCTGGGCAACGGATATTTATTCTTCATAGTTACTTTGTTTAACTGCCGGTAATCAATACACAATCTCAAGGTTCCATCCTTCTTCTTCACAAACAGCACTGGAGCTCCCCATGGTGACACACTGGGGCATATGAATCCCTTATCGAGTAACTCCTGCAATTGAATTTTTAACTCCCTCAATTCAGTGGGTGCCATCCTATAAGGCGGCATTACTTCAATAGCAAATTCGACTTCCCTTTCTGTCGCAAGGTGTTTTGCGGTCGCCTGAACGAACCCTCACCGAAGTGGGAAAGAATGAGGAGTCGCCACTTTAATTTTGAGGGAAATTAAAGAAAACCATATGTGAAAATAAATTAAAATGAAACCACTTCAAAACCGAGATTCTAGGTTCGGGGTCCGTAAACAGGTGGGGAAGGTGTTAGGCACCCCACCTCGTCCCTCAATAAGGGTAAGCAGATTTAACTTCGTGTTCTTTATAAATTAAAATTGGTAGTTAGGAGAGCTTGAATGGAAATGTTAATCCTTTTGACAAAAGGAATATTTGATTTTTCACTAATTCGGATTACCCAGATACATAAGTAAATGAGACAATCTTAGTGAGTTACTGTTGTATGTTAGTTTTGTTCGAAGGGTTATTTTATTAGAATTCAATTTTGGGAATTGGATAAGAACTCTCCTCCGATTTCTTTTGAATATTTATTTAAATTTTAGATTGAGAACCGGATAAGAACTCTCCTCCGATCTCTTTTAAACATTTTTGTTGAAATTTTGGTTGAGAACCGGATAAGAACTCTCCTCCGATCTCTTTTAAACATTTTTTTTATTTTAGATTGAGAACCGGATAAGAACTCTCCTCCGGTCTCTTTTGAATATTTTTTTTATTTTAGATTGAGAACCGGATAAGAACTCTCCTCCGGTCTCTTTTAAATATTTGTTAAAACTTTGGTTGAGAACCAGATAAGAACTCTCCTCCGGTCTCTTTTGTTTTAATGGGAGTCGGATAAGGATTTTTCCGACCTCTCGAAGTTTACTTTCAATTACACCTCATAAGAGCCTAAGGCTAAGGGTTTTGGCATTCGAAGATGACGGGGATCGGAATAAGGCTCCTTTTAACTCGTCAGTACCTTGTGACTAGACCAGGGACACTAAACTGAATTTCCCGATCTTCTTATGTGGTTGCCTTACCGGTACCCTCTGATACCTAGTTTATTCCATTTATTTATCTAAGGTTCGGTTTTATCCTGTCTTGTGACGTCTTACCCGATTGTTTTCTGTGTTATTCCAGTGACTCGGCCTAACTACTTTCCTGATTTAATACTCAGACCTTTCATTATTTTTAAAGAGACCCTTAAGATACCATTACCAACATTTTTCCCGACCCTTTATACACTACTCAAGACTAGAAGACTTACATTCAGAAATAACAAAGATTAACAAAAAGGATGGATTGGTCAGCAAAGAAGTAAACCCGGGAGCAACCTTCTTTGTATTCTTTAGCGCAATATAAACTTAGAGAAAACTACATACATAAAAGAACAAAGGAAATACATAAAATAAGAACGAGCAATTAATGAAATGGCAATATGAGCACTCACCTGTAGGGAGCCGAATCTACTAAACTAAGTATGGAATGACCAAAATGTAATAGGACTGCAGATTGATAATCGGAAGGTTAAGGTTCGCCTTGAAACGAAAGATGCTTTGCTAAAATGCCATCGGGTCGAAATAATAACCGAGTTTAAATGAGGTTGAGCCTGAGCAATGGGAGTGGAAATAAAGAAAACAAAGAGCTGAAAATGAGAGCACCACAGGATAATGAACGAACTGAAAATAGAGAGTTTCAGTATCCAAGAATCCCTTTGCAAGAAAACACTCTAGAAAACTAGTTTCGAAAGTTTTTCCTTATGAAAGCTAAAAATAGCAGAGTAACGAACTGAATTAAGTTTCAGAGTTCTTCCACTATAGTCACCGTCTTTTTTTCGTCCCTTAAACAATTTTTCATGCAGGTATTTATAGGAACCGGGTGCTTCCCATGAAGGGTCAAGATTTGTTTTGAGGGAGATGGAGGGTCAGGATTTCAAAGGACATGATCTGAGGCTCAGGAATTAAAGAGAATCAGAACGGATGGCCGAGATCTCCTTCAGAATATTTGTCCTTTTCCTCTTCTAATCTAACGGTCACAAATTCTCTTGTCCGGGGCGATCCGATGGCTAGGAGTGAAAGGCACTGGTCTTGTCGTCTTCTTCTTTGATCCAAGGGCTCCAGGCTCATCCTTACAAGTCTGATCAACGGTGGGGATTAGGATGTTCAGTACTGTCATGACATGTCCTGGCATATGTCAGTAATGCGGGCGATTCTGGGGCGTGTGGTTGAGATTTCATCTGCAACGCTTTAACTACCTCGGCTTTGATCATGATGATTAGGCGTCTTATCCTCTTCGCTTTCCGATCTCTTCTCTTTTCTGATCTTCTCATGCCAGGCTCCTCTTTTCCGATCTCTCCTACTCTGGTCTTTTCTTTATCCGGTCTGGTCCAGTCAAAGCATTTATCTCCCCCGATTCCCGAGGCGTCCGCTTCGTTTTCTGCTTAGCAATAAATGCTCGGTCCTCCTCTATATATACCCCTGACAGGATAAACCTTCCATATTTGATTTTCTCCCCTTTTCCTCCTTACTTTTCCTGTTCTGGCTGCTCCGGCAACCTTCCCGGACATGATGACTGTAACACCCTCACTGTAGCAATTCCGCACAGTCTACTGTTCCGGTGACCAGTGTCGGTCCGGACAGCTAGAACTTCTGGAAAAAATATTTAAACTAAAGTAAGGAACCATAATTAACTCAAATATTAATGAGAAAAATTTAGTAAAAATTTTAGAAATAAAATACAACCAAGTTAAATGAGCCGGTGCCCAAGTGATGGGTAACCCAGAGAGAAGTTGCGGTTCTCGCAACTAGGAGCCCTAGACCTGGGGAAAAATTCATAAAATAATTTTTGGGACTCCAGAGAAGGGTCATTGAGGTTCCTATGGCATTAGAATGCCAAGAAAATATTTAGAAAAATTTTTCAATCGATACAGACAATTTTGACCCGTTAAGCCAAACGGAGGGCATTTTGGTCATTTCGCCTTCAGAGGTGATTTTTGGCCGACTTGTCCAGTTAAGTAAATAATTATTATGACATAAAATATGAATTAATGTTGATGAAAAATTAATTTAAAGTTAGTAGAAAAGAAAAGAAAAGAAAAATAGTGGAAATTAGGGATAATGACATCACATGATGTCATTTACCTTCTCCCAACCAATCACCATTCAACAAGCTTTCTTAAATCACTTAAAAGAGTCAAAGAAGACCAAAAAAATTCTGCTCTTCTTCTTCTCCTTCATGAAAACGTGACCCTCTCCTCCATAACCCTCCATGAAAGTTTTCTTTAATTACTTCCATTTCCCATGAATTTCCACTACTAAACCCTAGACACCTTTCATTAAAACTTGTCCACTCATTTTGGGAAAGTGTTTGGCAGCCTAGAAAAGGATGGAAAGTGAAGTTTGAGCTTGGAAAATTCTGCCCTACAAGAGGTTAGTGCCTATTTATACCTAAATCCCTTTTATTCTATGTTAAGGACTTAAAGTGAGCAAGAATTTGTAAATTACATGAAAAGAATTCATTTGTATGTATACCATAAATTTCGGCAGCCCTAAGGAAGGAATGAGTTTGATTGTTTTTAATGGACTTAGAGCGAATTAGAGATTATGTTTAAAGTGTATATATATATATATATATACACACATGAGGAATGAAAGAGTTAACTAAGGAAATTTGTGAAAACCTTGAATTTGAGCTAGGGTTTGGGAGTGAAAATTTGACTTTGCTTAGGAAATTGTTAAAGAACATTCTAATGGTCAATTAGTGACCATTTGGGGTAAGTTAACCATAATTAGGAGTGACCTATTGCATGGCAAACTGAAATGGGCTTGCTGCCTAGTGACAGTAGCAGGGAGGCTGTGAGTCCAGCCTGTTTGGACTGCCATATCTTTGGCTGTGTAGGTTCAATTGGTGTTTGGCTAATTGGACATGAAACTAGAATTATAATGGCACAATTTTGCTGAAGAAACCAAGCCCAAAAGACCAAAGCAAGTGGACCAAAAATTAGCCCCAATCCGGATACCTTGCAAGAAGACTCTGCAGAATGACCAAATGAACAGTAACTGTTCATTTGGCCATAACTCACTGTAGAACGGTCAAATTGACCTGAAATTTTTACAAAAACAAGATAAAATATAGAAAAACAACTTTCATGAAGAACATCACCCCAAATTATGCCATTAACCCATTCAAATTATTGAGCAAAATTAAGTTATCAAACCTGCAACTCTGCAGATTTTTATTTGAGCAGTAATGTTTGGATGGCTATAACTCTCTCTAGAAAACTTGGATTTAGGCGATTCTTGAACCGATGGAAACTTAAGGCATGGTATAAAATTTCATATGAAGAAAGTTAGACCAAATTATGAACTTAACTTGATCAAATTACTGACCAAAGTTGGATCAAAATCTGCCAGGACCCAAGATACCAGTATGAAGAGTGCACGTGAACAGTAAACTTATATTGGCCATAACTTGAGCTACAAATCTCCGATTGAGGTGATCCAAAAATGATAATAAACTTAAGACAATAAGGAACATATTCTATGAAGGAATTTTTGTCAAATTCCAACAGTAGATCGACCAATGGAACAGTGCAACTTCGGAGCACCAAAACCGAAAATTGGCAATTTTGCCAAAATGACCTAAACTTTGAGAAAGTAACCAAAACCAATAAGTTTTGAATGCAAAATGTGGTATGTTGGGAGTGTCAAAACCAATGTACCTATTTTTTATGCCAAAGTCAACATTTTTGTTGACTAATGAAGTGAATAGTGACATCAAAACTTGAAATTCAAAAATTGAAGAATTCTAAAGTATCAAATGCCCTAGTATACCTAACAAGATTGGTTTGGATAGTTTGGCATGCCAATAGGGTATTGTTTTAGCAGTACTGCGAAAGGCTTTATGCCTGTATTCATGGCTTTATGCCTGTATTCATGGCTTTATGCCCGTATTCATGGCTTTTATGCCCGTATTCATGGCTTTTATGCCCGATTATGTGATATCATGGCTTTTTAGCCATACTGACTGCATACATGGTTGACGTTCTGCGTCCCATGGTATGACGGCCCGAGGCACCGCGGTGTCCAGTGCCAACGACCCGTTATCCAGTCCAGTCGTCTAGTATAGGTTACTTGGGCAACCAAAAGAATGAAAGTGGACAAAGTTAACGAAATAAATGATTATAACAAGTACAAAACCAGTAAAACATCAATACATTCAATACATATTTATTTTCTGCTATTTCCTTTTATTTTATTATTGCACCACTAAGCATTATTGCTTAGCGCTTTGCTTTTGCCACGCGTAGGTTCTGGAGATACTGATCGAGAGCCCAGTAGACCACAGACTGGGTGAGACCATCCTGCAGCTCTGCATAGTGTCCGTGTCACCTCACCATCCACAGTGCATTGGTAGGACACTAGGTTTCATTTTGGTATTTTGTAACAAACTTTTATTTTCCTTTATGTAAATGAAACTTATGTAATGTATTTTGATTTTCATGTAAATAATGAAAATTGTGTTTGTGAAAGGAAAAGTGAATACATAACTGTGACTTGTACATGATTATCACATGAGATGAATGATTGAGAAATGAATGGTGAAAAATATTGAGATTTTGATATTGGGGTTTGAGATGATTGAATATGATCATAGGAAGTGTTTTTCACAGGTTCCGAAGAACTGTTTTCTCCATTTTTAGCCGGTACTCTGCCAGATTTTCTATAAAATTTTCGGAACCTCAAATAAATTACAATTTCAATAAATGAATTATAACTCACAAGTTATATTCAAAAATATGATAAAAATGAATTAAGATAAAATAGAGTGCTCCGGCACACTGAGTGGCATAACTTGCTCGGCTACACTGTAGTCGGGTAAGGGGTGTCACATTTAGTGGCATCAGAGCACGGTTTAGGCGTTTCTGGACCTAGATAGATTGCATATCATGCATTGCATTCATAAGAGTCGAGGTGACACTAATGCAGATCTGTTTATTTTTGTTATTTTGAATAGAATATGGACCCTACATCTCAGAGGGCAGTAGAAGAAGAAGTAGTAGGCCGTATCCCGAGTGGGAGTGATATTGGAAATCGGGGAGATCCTGCTCCACCCGTGCAAGAGGTGCCTGTACAACCCCAACAGGCCTTGTTTGAGCAGATGACTGGATTCTTTCAACAAATGACTGGGGTTATTCCACCACTGCCTCAGCGGAAATCACCTCTAGGAAAAATTAGGAAATATGGAGCTGTAGATTTCAATGGTAGAAAGGAAGACGATTTTGCAGCGACTGAGTATTGGTTAGAAAGGACTAAAAGAGTCTTGCAGCAGCTCCATTGCACACCAGAACAGAGTTTGGAGTGTGCAGTTTCATTGTTACAAGAAGCTGCATATCGATGGTGGAATGTCGTAACCAAGGTAGTGCCACCAGCCGACGTAACTTGGGAATTCTTTCTAATAGAGTTTAGAAAGAAATATATTAGCTATGTTCATGAAGAGGAACAAAAGAGGAGTGGTGATCAGCAAAAGAGGAAATTTGGACAATCTAGTAATAAGAGGCCGAGAGAACAGTTAAGTCAGACATTTGATCAAAGTAGGAGATCTAGACCTAGGCCTATACCCAAAAGAGATCAACCAGAAACACTAATAGTGAGTGCACCAGGACTAGCAAGAAAATGTGGCCATTGTAACAAGTGGCATAAAGGTGAATGTAGGGGATTGACTGGAGCCTGTTATAGATGTGGGGCCATAGACCATCGTCTGAAAGATTGTCCTAAGAGGAATTTACCACGGACCCAGACAGAGGTCATGGAAGAACCAAGTACAATAGTAACACCACTTCCAAATGTCACCCAAGCCGGAGAGGAGCAAGAAGCCCCAGATGTGAATTTGAGGTAAAGTATCCTTCCCTTATGATATGCCTAAGTGTATAATGATAGATTCAAAAAAAAAAAAAACTAAATAGTACCACATATATAAAAGAAGTAGACAGAGGGAGCAATATAAAGGTAAAAGAATTATCTCACATACCTACACCCAGTAAATTTTGAGGACGAAATTTAAATTAGAGGGGAAGAATTGTAACACCCTCACTGTAGCAATTCCGCACAGTCTACTGTTCTGGTGACCAGTGTCGGTCCGGACAGCTAGAACTTCTGGAAAAATATTTAGAAAAATTTTTCAATCGGTACAGACAATTTTGACCCGTTAAGCCAAACGGAGGGCATTTTGGTCATTTCGCCTTCAGAGGTGATTTTTGGCCGACTTGTCCAGTTAAGTAAATAATTATTATGACATAAAATATGAATTAATGTTGATGAAAAATTAATTTAAAGTTAGTAGAAAAGAAAAGAAAAGAAAAATAGTGGAAATTAGGGATAATGACATCACATGATGTCATTTACCTTCTCCCAACCAATCACCATTCAACAAGCTGTCTTAAATCACTTAAAAGAGTCAAAGAAGACCAAAAAAATTCTGCTCTTCTTCTTCTCCTTCATGAAAACGTGACCCTCTCCTCCATAACCCTCCATGAAAGTTTTCTTTAATTACTTCCATTACCCATGAATTTCCACTACTAAACCCTAGACACCTTTCATTAAAACTTGTCCACTCATCTTGGGAAAGTATTTGGCAGCCTAGAAAAGGAAGGAAAGTGAAGTTTGAGCTTGGAAAATTCTGCCCTACAAGAGGTTAGTGCCTATTTATACCTAAATCCCTTTTATTCCATGTTCAGGACTTAAAGTGAGCAAGAATTTGTAAATTACATGAAAAGAATTCATTTGTATGTATACCATAAATTTCGGCAGCCCTAAGGAAGGAATGAGTTTGATTGTTTTTAATGGACTTAGAGCGAATTAGAGATTATGTTTAAAGTGTATATATATATATATATATATATATATATATATATATGAGGAATGAAAGAGTTAACTAAGGAAATTTGTGAAAACCTTGAATTTGAGCTAGGGTTTGGGAGTGAAAATTTGACTTTGCTTAGGAAATTGTTAAATAACATTCTAATGGTCAATTAGTGACCATTTGGGGTAAGTTGACCATAATTAGGAGTGAACTATTGCATGGCAAACTGAAATGGGCTTGCTGCCTAGTGACAGCAGCAGGGAGGCTGTGAGTCCAGCCTGTTTGGACTGCCATATCTTTGGCTGTGTAGGTTCAATTGGTGTTTGGCCAATTGGACATGAAACTAGACTTATAATGGCACAATTTTGCTGAAGAAACCAAGCCCAAAAGACCAAAGCAAGTGGACCAAAAATTGGCCCCAATCCGGATACCTTGCAAGCAGACTCTGCAGAATGACCAAATGAACAGTACAGTAACTGTTCATTTGGCCATAACGCACTGTAGAATGGTCAAATTGACCTGAAATTTTTACAAAAACAAGATAAAATATAGAAAAACAACTTTTATGAAGAACATCACCCCAAATTATTCCATTAACCCATTCAAATTATTGAGCAAAGTTAAGTTATCAAACCTGCAACTCTGTAGATTTTCATTTGAGCAGTAATGTTTGGATGGCTATAACTCTCTCTAGAAAACTCGGATTTAGGCGATTCTTGAACCGATGGAAACCTAAGGCATGGTAGAAAATTTCATATGAAGAAAGTTAGACCAAATTATGAACTTAACTTGATCAAATTACTGACCAAAGTTGGATCAAAATCTGCCAGGACCCAAGATACCAGTATGAAGAGTGCACGTGAACAGTAAACTTATTTTGGCCATAACTTGAGCTACAAATCTCCGATTGAGGTGATCCAAAAATGAGAATAAACTTAAGACAATAAGGAACATATTCTATGAAGGAATTTTTGTCAAATTCCAACAGTAGATCGACCAATGGAACAGTGCAACTTCGGAGCACCAAAACCGAAAATTGGCAATTTTGCCAAAATAACCTAAGCTTTGAGAAAGTAACCAAAACCAACAAGTTTTGAATGCAAAATGTGGTATGTTGGGAGTGTCAAAACCAATGTACCTATTTTTTATGCCAAAGTCAAAATTTTTGTTGACTAATGAAGTGAATAGTGACATCAAAACTTGAAATTCAAAAATTGAAGAATTCTAAAGTATCAAATGCCCTAGTATACCTAACAAGATTGGTTTGGATAGTTTGGCATGCCAATAGAGTATTGTTTTAGCAGTACTGCGAAAGGCTTTATGCCTGTATTCATGGCTTTATGCCTGTATTCATGACTTTATGCCCGTATTCATGGCTTTTATGCCCGTATTCATGGCTTTTATGCCCGATTATGTGATATCATGGCTTTTTAGCCATACTGACTGCATACATGGTTGACGTTCTGCGTCCCATGGTATGACGGCCCGAGGCACCGCGGTGTCCAGTGCCAACGACCCGTTATCCAGTCCAGTCGTCTAGTATAGGTTACTTGGGCAACCAAAAGAATGAAAGTGGACAAAGTTAACGAAATAAATGATTATAACAAGTACAAAACCAGTAAAACATCAATACATTCAATACATATTTATTTTCTGCTATTTCCTTTTATTTTATTATTGCACCACTAAGCATTATTGCTTAGCGCTTTGCTTTTGCCACGCGTAGGTTCTGGAGATACTGATCGAGAGCCCAGTAGACCATAGACTGGGTGAGACCATCCTGCAGCTCTGCATAGTGTCCGTGTCACCTCACCATCCACAGTGCATTGGTAGGACACTAGGTTTCATTTTGGTATTTTGTAACAAACTTTTATTTTCCTTTATGTAAATGAAACTTATGTAATGTATTTTGATTTTCATGTAAATAATGAAAATTGTGTTTGTGAAAGGAAAAGTGAATACATAACTGTGACTTGTACATGATTATCACATGAGATGAATGATTGAGAAATGAATGGTGAAAAATATTGAGATTTTGATATTGGAGTTTGAGATGATTGAATATGATCATAGGAAGTGTTTTTCATAGGTTCCGAAGAACTGTTTTCTCCATTTTTAGCCGGTACTCTGCCGGATTTTCTATAAAATTTCAATAAATGAATTATATCTCACAAGTTATATTCAAAAATATGATAAAAATGAATTAAGATAAAATAGAGTACTCCGGCACACTGAGTGGCATAACTTGCTCGGCTACACTATAGTCGGGTAAGGGGTGTCATAATGACTGCGTTTGATCTTTTTCCAGTTGCCCTCTTTGTTCCTTGCCTGAAAATCTACGATCCCGATGATCGGAGAATCATGATAACTTCATTCAATGATAGTGAGAGAACCGGACTAATTTACCGACCTGGATCGAGGACCTCGATTGCGCCGATCTCGAATCGTTCGACCGATACAAATGGCGAACTGATTTCGGGCGAGAAGACTGCTAATGTTCCCCTTAACACCGATGATTGCTCCTTAGCGTTCATCTGGCTCCTCACCACACTGGGTGTTCCGACAGCGGCTCGGTTTCGAGCGGTAACTTTGATGACAACCTCTCTCATTCTCATGGGAGTCATAGTCCCCCCATCTGAGCTGTACATCTATCCGATGTCGACAGCCGGTCTACTGGTCAAACACATCTTTTGACTCAGCCACGAGACTAGGCTTTGACATAGGCCTTTTAGATGGGATGTTCCACCGGTCTCTAGAGACCGCCCTTAGGATGTAATCAAACCTTTAATGTAATCCGATCTCTAGAGATCGCCCAAATGATGTAATCAGACCTTCAATGTAATCCGATCCCTAGAGATCGCCCAAATGATGTAATCCGACCTTTTGGAAATAAAATTTATTTTGACAACCGTCATTTTATTATTATTGCATTGATTATTTTCCGATCTCTGAAGTATTTACCCGATCCGACTCTTAATTTGAACGACCTTTGACCGATCTGTAATTCAAAATATCTGTCTTATTCTACCGATCTCTACCGAGCCAATCTCTTTAAGGAATCTCCAGAATATTCGTGAGACGTGTCAGAAAAGGCTGGCAAATCTCGCTAACCGAGGCGCCGCCTGGAACACTATGAGCATTAAATGCTCGGATGGATATAAATAGGGGATGAGTCTGCCAGTTGTCCCCTTACGTCATTTTCATCCATTCCAAGCGATTCCAAAATCCTCTCGTTTTTTCAAGTTCTTCCGACAGCGATCAAGCTCCGGTAAGGGTTTTGATCCTCCTTTTAGTTTAAATTTCTTATTTCCTTTGAAAATGAGCGGCGCCGAAGGTCAGAGAGCGGCAAGCCCCCCTTCCGTTCACGTTTCATGGTCGTCAGATGAAGTTGAGGTGGTCGGACCAAGCTTGCGACCTGAACCTCCTAGGGTCTCCATTCCAGCTCCGGAGCCGTCGGCACCATCAAGGCATGTACATTCTTCAGGGAGGGAGAATCTTCCCATGGATGAGCTGCCATCAATCTTGCAAGAAACTGACCTGCAGTCGTTCAGCCAGGAGTACAACATTGAGCCTGATTCGTACGAACTTATCCGATGTCACGGCGATCACCGTGCCGATCAAGTTGCTCGCCTTACTGAGGAGCTCAAAGCAAAAGAAGAAGAGGCGATGACGCGGGAGGCCGGAGCTTATGTGAGTGCTCACAGGGATCTCTTGGCCGAGCTCAAGAAGCGTTATCCCGATGAGGACTTCTCCTGGATGGTCGACCTGGCTCCCCAAGACGAAGAGGAAAGCGAGGAGGAGGCCGAAGGTGAGAGAGGGAACGAACCAAATGTAGATCAGGCTGGGGGTGATCCTCCAGCCGAATGACTTGTACAAATTTAATATGAAATGAAATCCCCTTTTTGTTCAGTGAATGGTTGTGATCGGAAAATCTCTAAATTACTTAAGCACTTGGTTGTCTGAGCATATCGAAACAACTAAAAGTGATTATTAACCTAAGTGTGAGAGATGGGAAAAGACATTAAGCATGAGATCGGTAGGGAACCAACGCTAAACGGGACTTAATTAAAATTGAAAATTTGGCTTAAACACTTAAGATCGGGACCATCATTAACCGGATTGGAACCTTAACTTGATTATTCCTAAACTTCTAAAAGGGAGATCGGTGAATAAAACTGGTGACAAAAAGATCTGGTGTTGGTTCAACTTCGTTTGACAAGAGAGATCAGGAATGTAATTGACTGGTCAAAAGATTTGACAATTGGTTTGAGAGCTCGGTGAGTGATTTGAGAGACCGGTAAGGCTTTAACTGACATGAGGACTTAACATTGATTCAATTCCTTGTGAGGAGAGATCGGAAATGTGGTTATCTGGCAAAGAGAGATCGGAAATGTAATTGGCTGGCAAAGGGAGACTTAGTGCTGGAGATTGGTTTCGAAGTTTATCGATTCTGGGGATCGGCCAAAATATGGTGTCGACAGCTGCCCCTCTTTACGTAATTTCTATTAAAGGGAAAAAATTTTCCCGTGTAGGAATTATGTAAAGATTCAGACCCATATTTTGGGCGGTTAGGTGTTCAAGGTTAGGAATCTAAAGCCTACTTAAATTAGTGACCTAGAGATTTGTGACAGAAGTTAAAATGCTAGAAAATTAAAATCAACTTAGATCAAGGAACCAGAGGTTGATAGCAGGAAATTTAAATGCTGAAAATTAAAATCAACTTGGATCAAGGAACCAGAGGTTGATGATAGGAAATTTAAATGCTGGAAATTAAAATCAACTTAGATCAAGGAACCAGAGGTTGATAGCAGGAAATTTAAAGTGCTGAAAATTAAAATAAACTTAAATCAAGGAACCAGAGGTTGATGACAGGGAATTTAAAGTGCTGAAAATTAAAATCAACTTAGATCAAGGAACCAGAGGTTGATAACAGGGAATTTAAATGCTGAAAATTAAAATCAACTTACAAATCAAGTCTAATCTTGACACGAGAAGTTCCTCCCTGATGAAGTGTACTTAACAGGATCCCGAAGGCCAATGATTAATGGAGGACGAGTTACAAGACTTGACCTACGACCTCTTTTCTTCGGGTGCCCCTTTTCAGTTCTTGACTTTCTTCTTACTTTGCGAAAAGCGCCCTTGCGGGTTTTTACTTTCCTTTTGTCCATTTGACTAGAAGCGCCCTTCCGGGTTTTCACCTCTAGTTTTTTTTTTTAGGCCATTCCCTGCAAATCTCATAGTAAAGTACGTGAGGTTATCAATTGTCAAATCCTAATCTTATGACAAAAAATTTTAACTAATTAATAGCGCATCAAATAACGAGATTGCAGAAGGTTAATGTTAAAGAATGAATATAAGGGAAAGATAAAAGCATAGGGAATGAAGTATGACTTTATTACGGTTTTAAAAAACAGAGTTTCAAAGAAAAAGGGTACAAGGATAGATCTCACATATTCCTTGTGGTTAGCTTTGAAGTGACTTAACTGCCATTATTTCAAGTACTCTGAAGCCTCATGCCATGATGGTTTACTTCCCTCCTTGGTTTCATGCCCCTTTCCTTATTTCTCCCTTTTGGTTCTTGGGATGCCCTTTTGGGTTTTCACCCCTAGATTTTTGATTTTTTTTTTTTTTAGCTCGCTCTTTCAGGACGCCCTTTCGGGTTTTCATCCTTCACTCATTTTACAGAAAGCGCCCCTTTGGGGTTTTCGCCTTTTTTCACACATTTTGCTAGGAGCGCCCTTTCAGGTTTTCACCCCTACTCTTTTTTTTTTTTTTTTTTAGGCATAGTATCTCTTGACGGTGTCAGCGTTCACAGGTCTTGGAAATTCTTCTCCATCCATGTGGGTCAAAATCAAGGCCCCACCAGAAAATGCCTTTTTAACCACATAGGGTCCCTTATAGGTTGGTGACCATTTACCCCGAGGATCGTTTTGATTTGGCAGCACTTTCTTTAGAACTAGGTCCCCGGGTTGGAACTCACGTGGGCGAATGCTTTTGTCAAATGCCCTAGCCATCCTTCTTTGGTATAATTGCCCATGACATGCTGCTGCTAGCCTTTTCTCGTCCAGCAAGTTTAATTGATCTAACCTCCACTGGATCCATTCCGACTCATCAATCCCTGATTCCTTCAAAATCCTCAGGGAAGGGATTTCAACTTCAATTGGTAATATAGCCTCCATCCCATAAACCAGCGAGTAAGGGGTTGCACCAATTGAGGTCCTTACAGAAGTCCGGTATGCATGAAGAGCGTAGGGAAGCATATCATGCCAATCCCTATATGTGATCGTCATTTTCCGGATTATCCTCTTGAGATTTTTGTTTGCGGCTTCCACTGCTCCGTTCATCTGGGGACGGTATGGGGAGGAATTGAGATGTCGGATTTTGTATTGATCACATAATTTCTGAATCTTTGGACCATTCAGATTCTTGGCGTTGTCAGTGACGATTTCATTGGGGAGACCGTGCCGGCAGATGATATTATTTCTGAGGAATTTGAGAAATGTGTTCTGTGTAATGTGGGCGTAGGATGTCGCTTCGACCCATTTAGAAAAATAGTCGATAGCTACTAGGATAAATCGGTGCCCGTTAGATGCCTTAGGGTTGATGGGACTAATGACATCGATGCCCCACATTGCGAAAGGCCATGGTGAGACGAGATTGAACAATTGGTGAGGCAGCACATTTATCAGATCCGCATAGATCTGACACTTATGGCACTTTCGAAAATACTCGACGCAAATACTCGACGCAATCCTTCTCCATGGTAGTCCAGAAATATCCTCTTCTCATGATTTGCTTAGCCATCATATGCCCATTGGCATGGGTTGCACAGTTTCCCTCATGAGTCTCAGAAAGGATTCTTTTTGCTTCTTTTTCATCCACACATCTCAGCAATTCGCCATTGGAGCTCCTTTTGTATAGGGTTTCTCCGCTGGGGAAGTATCCCAATGCTAATCGCCGAATCATCCTCTTTTCGTTTTTGCTCGCCCCTGGAGGAAATTCTCTGGTTCTAATGTAGACCAGGATGTCATGATACCAAGGTTTACCATCGGGCTCTTCCTCGATCATGAAGCAGTATGCTGGTTCACTTCTTGCCTTAATCCTCAATATTTGAGTTGTCTGCCCTTCTTCCATTTGAGCCATAACAGCCAGAGTAGCTAAGGCATCTGCAAATTGATTCTTGTCTCGACTAAGGTGAGTGAAAGAGATTTCTTCGAATTTCTTAATCAGCTCCAGTAAGTACTTCTGATATGGGATTAGCTTCGGATCCTTGGTTTGCCATTCTCCTTTGACTTGATAAATGATCAGGGCCGAATCCCCATATACCTCCAACTATCTGATTTTCATTTCGATAGCAGCTTGTAGACCCATCACACAAGCTTCATATTCTATAACATTATTGGTACAGTCAAACCTCAACTTGAAAGCTATCGGAAAGTGCTTCCCACCCGGGGATACCAATACAGCTCCGATTCCATTACCGGACAAATTGACAGCTCCGTCGAAGTACATTTCCCATACATCCGCTGGCTCTTCCCCTCCGCAGTCTATTTCATTAATATGCTCATCAGGGAACTCAAAATCCAGAGCTTCATAATTCAGGATAGGATTTTCTGTTAGGAGATCAGTGATCACGCTACCTTTCACTGCTTTCCGGGTCATATAAACAATGTCATATTGGAAGAGTATGACCTGCCATTTAGCTATCCTTCCGGGCACGAATGGGCTTTCGAATACATACTTGATAGGATCCATCCTGGAGATGAGCCACGTCTTGTGATTCAACATGTAGTGTTTGAGGCGATTTGCTGTCCAGGCTAGTGCGCAGCAAGTTTTCTCTAGGAAAGAGTACCTTGACTCACAATCGTTGAACTTCTTGCTCAGATAATAGATAGCCCTCTCCTTTCGACCAGTATCATCATGTTGCCCCAAAACACATCCCATTGAGCTTTGTTGGACCGCCATATACAAAATCAGAGGCCTTCCCGCCACTGGTGGAACCAATACCGGTGGGTTTGACAGATACTGCTTAATTTTCTCGAAAGCTTCTTGACAAACTGAATCCCAACGAGTAGTGTTGTTCTTGCGAAGTAGTCTGGAAATTGGCTCGGCCTTTGCAGTGAGGTTGGAGATAAATCTCGAGATATAGTTCAACTTCCCTAGGAAACTGCGCACCTCCTTTTCTGTTTTGGAGATGGAATTTCTTGAATAGCTCGAACCTTATCTGGATCTACTTCTATTCCCTTCTCGCTCACTATGAATCCCAACAACTTCGCAGATCTAGCCCCGAATATGCATTTGGCAGGGTTCAGTTTTAGCTGGTACTTTCTAAGCCTCTCGAATACTTTCCTCAGCACCTGTATATGGCTTTCTCCTCCCCTGGATTTGATGATCATATCATCCACGTACACCTCCACTTCTTTATGCATCATATCGTGGAATAATGTGACCATGGCGCGTTGGTAGGTGGCGCCAGCGTTTTTCAACCCAAAAGGCATGACCCGGTAGCAAAATACTCCCCATTGAGTGATAAAAGCAGTTTTCTCCTTGTCTTCCTCATCCATTGGGATTTGATTGTACCCTGATGCCCCATCGATACACGAACACCTGCCTAATCCCGCAGCATTGTCTACTAACACATTAATGTGAGGGAGAGGGAAATCATCTTTCAGGCTTGCTTTATTAAGATCCCTGTAATCGACGCACACCCTAACTCTCCCATCCTTCTTCATTACCGGGACTACGTTAGCTATCCATTGGGGATATTTAACCACTTCCAGAAACCCAGTATCATACTGCTTCTTGACCTCATCCCTAACTTTGAGCAGCGTGTCAGGATTCATTCTTCTTAATTTCTGCTTTACCGGGATTGTCCCTGGAATTAGGGGAATTTTGTGTGTCACTATATGAGGGTCTAAGCCGGTCATATCGTCATAGCTCCATGAAAATACATCCAGGAATTCTCTGAGCAATATGATCATATCTCCCAATTCATCATTCTCCACCATCTTAAGTTCCCTTTTCTCTTCTTCCGTGCCTAAGTTTATGGTGCACGTTTTGTCCCCACAAGGCACTAGGGAAGGCTCATCTCTTTCTTCTGCGAGCTCCACCTCAGGATTACTTGAAGTAATGGCAGTTATGGGGATTTCAAAATTAACCAGAGGAATTTCTGAGTCTATTGAACTATTAGGTGCTAATTGATAAATGGTCCTGAATGAACGAAAATAGAATATATTATAAGGATGGAATTCAAAAGGAAAGAAAGAGAGAATTGGATATAAAATGCACTATTCATTAGTTAACATTTATGACATAAGAAAAGGGTCCATTTACAATATTACACTTGCCACTATGGACAAAATGATCAAGTGTAGATAACCAAAAGTACTTTACTCGAAATTAAGTACAGGGATGTCCTCTGCTGTCCAATTGTCTAGTTCTTGCCCCTCAGCTATCGGCGAGATCAGGACGTCAATGGAGGGTTCTAAAGGAGACTCTTTGCTCTCATCCCCAGGTTCTATCATATTCACGCCATTGCCTGTACCATGATTAGGTAATGGGTTTGAAGTGACATTGGGAAGAGAGCCATTCCCTTCAATCTTCAACCACCCATTCCTGATTAGGGTGTGCACTCTTCCCCTGAGTGCCCCGCAGTTATCAGTTGAATGCCCTTATGCCCCTCCATGGTATTCACAACGGGCAGTAGCATCATACCACCTGGGGTATGGTGGCTGAATTGGGTCAAGGGGAACCGGTACTATTTGGTTTATACCGAAGAGGTATCAGTATATTTCACTGAGTGGAAGGGGAAGGGGTGGATCAGGATTTCTTGGTGGTCTTGGGTTATTTCGAGGTAGCCTGGGTTGGGTAGGTGGAGGAGGAGGTCTGGGTTGGTAACTTGTAGGCGGTGGGTATTGTGGGCGCGGGTGTGGATAATTTGGGAAAGGAGGTGGAATGTTTGCAACTGTTTGGCCATGAGGGGGAGGATATGGCCGTAGTTATTTTGAGGTAATGGGGAATAATTATTCTGCCGGGTGATGGAATGCACATCACCTTCCTTTTTCTTGCCAAAACTGGCAGTCTTCTTCGCAGGATTCTCAGTCAACTCCTGCAGTCGCCCCATCCTTAAATTAGCTTCTATCCTCTCGCCAGCTTGGATAATATCCAAGAAGCTGTTGGAAGTGTTTCCAATCATCAAATTGAAGTAAGGATCCTTCAATGTCTCGATGAACAGGGAACATAGTTCATTGTCGGTCACCGGAGGATATACTTCTGCAGCCTTTTCTCTCCATCTCTGGGCATATTCCTTGAAGCTCTCTCGGTCTCTCTGCACCAGGTTTTGAAGGTCCCTCCTTGTGGGGGCCACATCACAGTTAAATTTGTACTGCTTCAAGAATGCATCTGCTAAATTTTTCCAGGAGCGCAGTTTGCTCCTGTCCAACTGAATGCACCACCTCAGGGCTGCTCCGGAGAGGCTCTCATGAAAGAAGTGGATGAGAAGTCTGTCATCTTCTGTCAAGGCAGACATTTTGGCTATGTAGGTTGCCAGGTGAATGCGGGGATCTGAGTTCCCGGTGTACTTGTCAAAATTCGGGACTTTAAACTTGGGCGGCACCACTACATCAGGCACCAGTCTAAGCGACGCCACATCGACTGAACCATACATATTCAGTCCTTCGATTGCTCTCAATCTCTCTTCTAGAGCAGATAGTTTCTCATTTTCCCTGGTCTTATTTTCCCCTGTTGCATGAAATATTCCCCCAGTTGGGAGATGAGGGGTGGAGTGGACTGGAGGGACTAGGACTGAAGGGTATGGTTCTGGATTAGAGACAGCTGGATAGTAGGAGAAAGGTGGGTCATTATTTATGGTAGCCGGATTGACAGTGATTGTCGGATCCGGGACTGGTGACTGAAAGGTGAAAGAGGTTGAAGCTTGGTGCGGATCATTTGTTGTAGGTGGTGGAGGAGGTAGTGGTAAGTTTGGCTCTGAAGCAGGTTTATTTTGGGACATCTCGCTCATTAGTCTCATGAGCTCTGAGACTTGGTCTTTCAACTCAGACACTTGTCCTTGCTGGTTCTGGACTTGTTCCTGGTCTTCCATTATCTTTTTTGTTCGTGATCTTGTTAAGTACACTCGTTTGGGTTGAACTGTGTGCCTGGTCAGACTTGCTTTGTTTAAAGCAATATTGATTTTCTGTAGGGAGTATTTGTTAGCAAGATAAATTCAGGTAATTTTGAATCATACTGTTGGCAGGGTGACACCTACACATTTATCAAAGTAGGAAAGTGTGTAGGTCCTCCTAATAGTATGATCCAAGATTACCCTCAAAAACAAGAACATAAGAAAACACAAATAGAATAGGGTGAGAGCAAGTATGTCCCTTTTGTCCTAAAGTAAGGAGAGTCCTGGTACCGGGTAAGTGCTACCTAGTTGGATAGTTCTATCTTATGAGGTAGTTTGCTACAGCTTCCAGCTATTGTGACGGTTTAGCTTAAGATCTAATTTTCTAAAAGCCACAAGTTCCCAGATTGCCCCCACTGTGAACAGTAGAGCCCCATTCCATTACCATGATACTATCGGGAGAATTCCACGGGTATCACAGTAAATAGAACAAGTTTCAACCTGAGCAGAAGCCTTCACGGATACTAACGGGGTAAAACCCATGGGTACCGCTACATGACCCCCTCCTATATCCTAAAAGGGATAAGAAAGCCCGGGTATAGGGCTGAAGTGTGTGAGGACATCGTGTAAGTATTCAGTGTGTGAAGGGACACCTTTACCTCTTCCCAATATGGGGGAATTTTTCTATTTTTTTCATTTTTAGACGAAGAATGCTGTAGGGAATAAAACTGTCACGACCCAACCTATGGGCCGGACCGGCACTAGGACCTGGGCCAGCTTAAAGCCCCCGAGGCCCGTAGTAAGCCTAACTATTCCTCAAATCCATAACCAGGCCCATAATTTAGGCCCAATATGCATATAAAATAATTTAAATTAAACTATTGTAATTTTATTTCGGGCCAACTTAGCCCAGTAATTATCAGAAACTAAATTAGGGGAGCCCAGCTCAACCCTGTTACACCATTTACAAACTATTTAAAACTCATAATTTTTTTTTTTTCATTTGTTAATACAAAAACTTAAGTTCATGCAATCCCTGACAAGATTAATGCTACTACTAGTACATGCGGAATCCTAAATTACAAATTTGGAGAATAATAATACAATTAAGTAATCTTTTCATAGCCTGAGAGGAAAGGGACAGGTTATTCTGAAAAAATGTCTCCTCCTGTAGCCTGGAAAAATATGGTGAACAGGAGTGAGCGTTCGACTCAGAGAGTAAAATATCAATTTTAACCATAATCTCTATAACTATCTAAAACTAATGCACCCTGTAGAGTGAAATGCAACACCAGCAATAATTTCACATCATAACATCAAAAAGGTAATTTGGAGCACTCACGCACCCTGTAATATCAATCATAATATATGGGAGCTGATCCCCTATACAGCCCTCTTAAATCCAACCTGGTGCCAGCGAAGAACTCAAGCCGGACTTTCGCTTAATAAACCAAATCGGGGTCCCAGAGAAGAACTCAAGCCGTGACTACCCCCGAAGGATCGGGTCCCAGCGAAGAACTCAAGCCGTGACTACCCGTCTTATCCATAGTCCACACCACATCACACGCACGCCAACGCACGCACACTGCTCCAAATTACCACAACAACATCTATGGCACTTTAACAGTTATGAATGCAACATAAATCGTGCCTAGAGTTTAACTACATAAATATATGCATATAAGTGATGCATAGGCATGCTTGAACATATAATAATATCGAAATTATAATTAAAATTAATATTTTACTCACAGTACACCGATGACTATTGTAGCTGCTAGATACAGAAAAATAGCTGACCTCGATCACCTAATAATTAAATTATAAATTTATTAGTACTAAGTTAAGATAAAACTCTAAAGAGGCAATAGACAGCCTAATTCACGCCGGAAATCCGGCAGAGTTTCCCCCATACCTGGGACCTACCCAACCTACAAAAAGGCTCAAATAACACTTCTAAATTCTCAATTTCCACAATCACATCTCATCAATATCACATGGCCCCTCCTGGGCCCTCCAAATCAGACAATACTTAAAATCTTAAAAATTACGTTTTAGTCCCTATAATTGACATTTTTCAAAAATCCACTCAAACAAGCTCTAAAAATTCTAAAATTTTGTCCCGCAGTCTTTAATAATATTATAAGGCTATTGCAAAATGAATTGTAATTTTCTAATCACCCATGAATATTTTATTCAAGAATTTTACTCGATTCTATAAGTTTCCAACATCTAACATATTCTTAATTCAACCCAATTAAATATTCACATATTTAAACCTCCATCCTCAAACTTCAACTAATTATATAAAATTTAATTATCTTAATTTTAAATAATCTTATATGCCCATATGCTAAAAATCTAACTAAAATCCATCTATATTTTTCAAAAATATTCTACAATCACTCAAAAATTCAATAAACACCATAGAATATCTCCAAATAATTTTACTTTCATCATATATTTTTCTTAGAATTTTTCTCTAATTTTTCCTGTTTAAGAAATACTGTATTTATGCTCCACAGACAGAGAAATAATAGAAATTGTCTTACCCGAAGTTTATCTGTGTCTCAAAAATTCCAAAAATTTACGAGGAAGCCTCTGGAAGTTGAATCATCTCCATAGCCCACCGGAGCCACCGCCGGAACCACCGCGCACGGTGGCCAGCCGCCGGTCGCCGGCGACATTTGCCGGATCTGATCATACCACCATGTTCCTCTCCTCTTCCTCAGTCCATAGGTGGTCTCGGATCGTCGATCCAACGGTCGGATCGTCGTAGATCTGACGAAAAAGCTTGAAAAACCCGAAACTTCTCTCCTCCATATCTCACTCATCCGACCTCCATTTGCTTCAAAATTGGTATCAAAAGAAAGCTCTCGGAACAAGCTTTCCAACGCCACCTGAATCGCCTCAATCGGACGTCGGATGAAGCCGAAATCGCGCCGGAAAGCCGCTGCCCACTGTGCGCGCGTTTTCTCTCTCTTCTCCCTCTCTTGCCGCCATTTCTGGTGGTTCTAGCGGTTGCCGAAGGGTCGCCGGCCGGGTGGGGAGCTGCTCGGGAGGTCGCCGGCCTGTCACCGAAAAAAGAAAGAAGAAGAAGAGAGGGAAGGAGAGGAGAGAAGAGAAAATGGGGGGGGGGGGGTCCTCCTCCCGTTTTTTATTTTAATTGATTTTTTTTTTTTAAACTGGCGGTGACAGTGGAAACCCACTGTCACACGCTAGGTCCCATCCCCCTTTCCCCTTTTTTTTTTTTTTTCTTGGTTGTTACAAAAACAAACAAAACAGTTAGCAAAAATAACAATAATTATCATAGGGAATTTTGCAAAGTGAGCCCAACTAACTATGGTTGGATCGTAAAATTAAACCTGCTTTTGGACCTCTAGACCGGGGTTCCAGTCGAAACCGTCCCCAGCGGAGTCGCCAAGCTGTCGCAAGGTGTTTTGCGGTCGCCTGAATGAACCCTCACCGAAGTGGGAAAGAATGAGGAGTCGCCACTTTAATTTTGAGGGAAATTAAAGAAAACCATATGTGAAAATAAATTAAAATGAAACCACTTCAAAACCGAGATTCTAGGTTCAGGGTCCGTAAATGGGTGGGGAAGGTGTTAGGCACCCCACCTCGTCCCTCAATAAGGGTAAGCAGATTTAACTTCGCGTTCTTTATAAACTAAAATTGGTAGTTAGGAGGGTTTGAATGGAAATGTTAATCCTTTTGACAAAAGGAATATTTGATTTTTCACTAATTCGGATTACCCAGATACATAAGTAAATGAGACAATCTTAGTGAGTTACTGTTATATGTTAGTTTTGTTCGAAGGGTTATTTTATTAGAATTCAATTTTGGGAATTGGATAAGAACTCTCCTCCGATTTCCTTTGAATATTTATTTAAATTTTAGATTGAGAACCGGATAAGAACTCTCCTCCGATCTCTTTTAAACATTTTTGTTGAAATTTTGGTTGAGAACCGGATAAGAACTCTCCTCCGATCTCTTTTAAACATTTTTTTTATTTTAGATTGAGAACCAGAACCGGATAAGAACTCTCCTCCGGTCTCTTTTGAATATTTTTTTAATTTTAGATTGAGAACCGGATAAAAACTCTCCTCCGGTCTCTTTTGAATATTTGTTAAAACTTTGGTTGAGAACCAGATAAGAACTCTCCTCCGGTCTCTTTTGTTTTAATGGGAGTCGGATAAGGATTTTTCCGACCTCTGGAAGTTTACTTTCAATTACACCTCATAAGAGCCTAAGGCTAAGGGTTTTGGCATTCGAAGATGACGGGGATCAGAATAAGGCTCCTTTTAACTCGTCAGTACCTTGTGACTAGACCAGGGACACTAAACTGAATTTCCCGATCTTCTTATGTGGTCGCCTTACCGGTACCCTCTGATACCTAGTTTATTCCATTTATTTATCTAAGGTTCGGTTTTATCCTGTCTTGTGACGTCTTACCCGATTATTTTTTTTCTGTGTTATTCCAGTGACTCGGCCTAACTACTTTCCTGATTTATTACTCAGACCTTTCATTATTTTTAAAGAGACCCTTAAGATACCATTACCTACATTTTACCCGACCCTTTATACACTACTCAAGACTAGAAGACTTACATTCAGAAATAACAAAGATTAACAAAAAGGATGGATTGGTCAGCAAAGAAGTAAACCCGGGAGTGACCTTCTTCGTATTCTTTAGCGCAATATAAACTTAGAGAAAACTACGTACATAAAAGAACAAAGGAAATACGTAAAATAAGAACGAGCAATTAATGAAATGGCAATATGAGCACTCACCTGTAGGGAGCCGAATCTACTACACTAAGTATGGAATGACCAAAATGTAATAGGACTGCAGATTGATAACCGGAAGGTTAAGGTTCGCCTTGAAACGAAAGATGCTTTGCTAAAATGCCATCGGGTCGAAATAATAACCGAGTTTAAATAAGGTTGAGCCTGAGCAATGGGAGTGGAAATAAAGAAAACAAAGAGCTGAAAATGAGAGCACCACAGGATAATGAACGAACTGAAAATAGAGAGTTTCAGTATCCAAGAATCCCTTTGCAAGAAAACACTCTAGAAAACTGGTTTCGAAAGTTTTTCCTTATGAAAGCTAAAAATAGCAGAGTAACGAACTGAATTAAGTTTCAGAGTTCTTCCACTATAGTCACCGTCTTTTTTCCGTCCCTTGAACAATTTTTCATGCAGGTATTTATAGGAACCGGGTGCTTCCCATGAAGGGTCAGGATTTGTTTTGAGGGAGATGGAGGGTCAGGATTTCAAAGGACATGATCTGAGGCTCAGGAATTAAAGAGAATCAGAACGGACGGCCGAGATCTCCTTCAGAATATTTGTCCTTTTCCTCTTCTAATCTAACGGTCACAAATTCTCTTGTCCGGGGCGATCCGATGGCTAGGAGTGAAAGGCGCTGGTCTTGTCGTCTTCTTCTTTGATCCAAGGGCTCCGGGCTCGTCTTTACAAGTCGGATCAACGGTGGGGATTAGGATGTTCAGTACTGTCATGACATGTCCTGGCATATGTCAGTAATGCGGGCGATTCTGGGGCGTGCAGTTGAGATTTCACCTGCAACGCTTTAACTACCTCGGCTTTGATCATGACGATTAGGCGTCTTATCCTCTTCGCTTTCCGATCTCTTCTCTTTTCCGATCTTCTCATGCCAGGCTTGTAACACCCTCCCGGTAGCAACTCCGTACAGTCTACTGTTCCGGTGACCGGTGTCGGTCCGGACAGCTAGAACGTCCAGAAAAAATATTTAAACTAAAGTCAGGAACCATAATTAACTCAAATATTAATAAGAAAAATTTAGTAAAAATTTTAGAAATAAAATGCAACTAAGTCAAATGAGCCGGTGCCCAAGCGATGGGTAACCAGAGGGAAGTTGCAGTTCTCGCAACGAGGAGCCCTAGACCCGGGGGAAAAATTATAAAATAATTTTTGAGACTCCAGAGAAGGGTCATTGAGATTCCTATGGCATTAGAATGCCAAAAAAATATTTAGAAAAATTTTTCAATCGGTACAGACAATTTTGACCCGTTAACCCAAACGGAGGGCATTTTGGTCATTTCGCCTTTAGAGGTGATTTTTGGCCGACTTGTCTAGTTGAGTAAATAATTAATATGACATAAAATATGAATAAACATTACTAGAAATTAAATTGAAAATGAGTAGTGAAGAAAGGAAAAGAAAATGAGGAAAAAGGCCCATTATGACATCTTTATGATGTCATTTAAAAGTTCTAACCAATCATATTTAAACAACCTATTAATTAACACATAAAAGAGATAAACATGGCCAAAGGAATTAAAATACCATCTGCCTTCTCTTCAGCCAAAAATGTGAGTTTCTCTTCTTCCTCCCTCCATGAAAATTTTCTTTCATTTCCTCCATTTCCCATGAATTTTCACTACTAAACCCTAGACACCTTTCATTAAAACTTGTCCATACCTCTTGGGGAAGTGTTTGGCAGCCTAGAAAGTGAAGGAAAGTGAAGTTTAATCTTGAAAAATTCTGCCATTAAAGAGGTTAGTGCTTATTTATGCAAGTGTTTCTTTTATTTCATGTTAGGAACTTGAAATTGCTAAGAAATGATAAATTAAATGGACTAAACTCATGTGTATATACTCCTTGAAATTTTGGCAGCCCTAAGGAAGGGATAAGGGTGACTGTTTTGATGGACTTAGAGTGGACTAAAGATGATATTTAAGGTACATATATACATGTATAATGAATTGGTGTGCTAACTAAGGTAAATGGGAGTAAACCTTGAATATGAACTAGGGTTTGGGAGTGAAACTTGGATTTAGCTTATGAAATTGTTAGATAACATTTTAATGGTCAATTAGTGACCATTTTAGGTAAGTTGACCACAATTTGGACTGAAATATAGCATGGCCAAGTGAATGTGTAGGCTGCCTAAGGACAGCAGCAGAGTGACTGAAATTTCAGTCCACTTGGACAGCCATAACTTTGGCTGTGTAGGTCCAATTGGTGTTTGGCGAATTGGACATGAAACTAGGCTTATAATGGCACATTTTTGCTGAAGAAACCATGCCCAAAAGACCAAAGAAAGAGGACCAAAAGCTGGCCCCAATCCGGATACCCTGCAACCAGCACCTGCAGAAATGACCAAATGAACAGTAACTGTTCATTTGGCCATAACTCACTGTAGAATGGTCAAATTGACCTGAAATTTTTACAGCAACAAGATAGGATATAGACAAACAACTTTCATGAAGAACATCACTCCAAATTATGCCATTAACCCATTCAAATTATTGGGCAAAGTTGAGTTATCAAACCTGCAACTCTGCAGATTTTCATTTGAGCAGTAATGTTTGGATGGCTATAACTCTCTCTAGAAAACTCGGATTTAGGCGATTCTTGAACCGATGGAAACCTAAGGTATGGTAGAACATTTCATAAGAAGAAAGTTAGACCAAATTATGAACTTAACTTGATCAAATTACTGACCAAAGTTGGACCAAAAATCTGCGGACCAAAATCTCGGCATGAGCGATTGCGTGAACAGTAAACTTATTTTGGCCATAACTTGAGCTACAAAACTCCAAATGGAGTGATTCAAAAAAGGAAATTCAACTAGACAAAATAAGGAACAACTTTCATGTTTACCATTTCCTCAAATTCTTACTGCAACAGTGCCCAATGGAATAGTAAAGTTGAGTTACAAAAATTGAAAATTTTGCTTCTCTTGGTTTAAGCTTAGAAATGGTATTAATGCTTAATGCCAACAAGTTTTAAATGCAAAATGTGGTACATTGGAAGTGTTAAAACCAATGCAACTATTTTCTATGCAAAAGTCAACTTTTGTTGACCAATGAAGTGAATAGTGACACCAAGACTTGAAATTCAAAAATTGTGAAACTTAAAAGTGCAAAATGCCCTAGTAGGCCTAATGTGATTGGTTTGGATAGATTGGCATGCCAATAGGGTATTGTTTTAGCAGTACTGCGAAAGGCTTTATGCCTGTATTCATGGCTTTATGCCCGTATTCATGGCTTTTATGCCCGTATGCATGGCTTTTATGCCCGATTATGTGATATCATGGCTTTTTAGCCATACTGACTGCATACATGGTTGACGTTCTGCGTCCCATGGTATGACGGCCCGAGACACCGCGGTGTCGGTGCCAACGACACATTATCCATCCGATAGTTCAGTATAGGTTACTTGGGCATGGAAAAGTATAACTGTAATTGAACTGATTGTTAAAGAAAATACAAAAATTAAATATCAGGAATGATTATGATAGAATACAAAGAAACTCAAGATCATGAAGAAAATAATTAACAAAATGCATGAAGAAGTTAATATCATGAAACGTAATTAGCCCTCGACTAAACATTAAGTTGGTAATTATTCAGTTCTTATGAACACAATGGCTAAGAAATTATTATTTTTATTTGCATATTATATTTTCTTGTATTATTGGCACCACTAAGCTTTATGCTTAGCGCGTCGCTTTTGCAAAGCGTAGATACTGAAGATTTGGACAGAGGGCCCAGTAGCCCACAGATTCGGTAAGGCAGTTCACAGTTCTGCATAGTATCCGTGTCACCTCACCATCCACAGTGCATTGGTAGGACACTAGGTCCCATTTTGTATTTTGAGATTTTTGTAAATTTGGTAATTAAACTCTTATTTTATCATATGTATTTGAACAAATGTAATATAATTTTGTATTAATGTAAGTACTTGTAATTTGTGATTATAAATCACATGTGAGAATTTATTTATGATTGAGTCTAATGATGATGTAAAATGACAAATAGAGGAATCGTTAAGAAATTGCTGTAAATTGATGTGATACAAAATGTGAATTGTATATTGGTACCATGAGATCAATGATTGAGAAATAAATGAAATTGATGAAATTATTCTGAGACTTTGTTGATAATTGGAGTTGGGATTGATTGAATATGATCATAGGAAGTGTTTTTCACAGGTTCCGAAGAACTGTTTTCTCCATTTTTAGCCGGTACTCCGCCGGATTTTCTATAAAATTTTCGGAACCTCAAATAAATTACAATTTCAATAAATGAATTATATTTCACAAGTTATTTTCAAAACTATGATAAAAATGAATTAAGATAAAATAGAGTGCTCCGGCACACTGAGTGGCATAACTTGCTCGGCTACACTGTAGTCGGGTAAGGGGTGTCACAAGGCTCCTCTTTTCGATCTCTCCTACTCTAGTCTTTTCTTTATCCGGTCTGGTCCAGTCAAAGCATTTATCTCCCCCGATTCCCGAGGTGTCCGCTTCGTTTTCTGCTTAGCAATAAATGCTCGACCCTCCTCTATATATACCCCTGACAGGATAAACCTTCCACATTTGATTTTCTCCCCTTTTCCTCCTTACTTTTCCTGTTCTGGCTGGTTCGGCAACCTTCACGGACATGATGACTGCGTTTGATCTTTTTCCGGTTGCCCTCTTTGTTCCTTGCCTGAAAATCTACGATCTCGGTGATCGGAGAATCATGATAACTTCATTCAATGATAGTGAGAGAACCGGACTAATTTACCGACCTGGATCGAGGACCTCGATTGCGCCGATCTCGAATCGTTCGACCGATACAAATGGCGAACTGATTTCAGGCGAGAAGACTGCTAATGTTCCCCTTAACACCGGTGATTGCTCCTTGGCGTTCATCTGGCTCCTCACCACACTGGGTGTTCCGACAGCGGCTCGATTTCGAGCAGTAACTTTGATGACAACCTCTCTCATTCTCATGGGAGTCATAGTCCCCCCATCTGAGCTGTACATCTATCCGATGTCGACGGCCGGTCTCCTGGTCAAACACATCTTTTGACTCAGCCACGAGACTAGGCTTTGACATAGGCCTTTTAGATAGGATGTTCCACCGGTCTCTAGAGACCGCCCTTAGGATGTAATCAGACCTTTAATGTAATCCGATCTCTAGAGATCGCCCAAATGATGTAATCAGACCTTCAATGTAATCCGATCCCTAGAGATCGCCCAAATGATGTAATCCGACCTTTTGGAAATAAAATTTATTTTGACAACTGTCATTTTATTATTATTGCATTGATTATTTTCCGATCTCTAAAGTATTTACCCGATCCGACTCTTAATTTGAACGACCTTTGACCGATCTGTAATTCAAAATATCTGTCTTATTCTACCGATCTCTACCGAGCCGATCTCTTTAAGGAATCTCCGGAATATTCGTGAGATGTGTCAGAAAAGGCTGACAAATCTCGCTAACTGAGGTGCCGCCTGGGACACTGTGAGCATTAAATGCTCGGACGGATATAAATAGGGGATGAGTCCACTAGTTGTCCCCTTACGTCATTTTCATCCGTTCCAAGTGATTCCAAAATCCTCTGTTTTTTCAAGTTCTTCCGACACCGATCAAGCTCCGGTAAGGGTTTTGATCCTCCTTTTAGTTTAAATTTCTTATTTCCTTTGAAAATGAGCGGCGCCGAAGGTTAGAGAGCGGCAAGCCCCCCTTCCGTTCACGTTTTATGGTCGTCAGACGAAGTTGAGGTGGTCAGACCAAGCGTGCGACCTGAACCTCCTAGGGTCTCCATTCCAGCTCCGGAGCCGTCGGCACCATCAAGGCATGTACATTCTTCAGGGAGGGAGAATCTTCCCATGGACGAGCTGCCATCAATCTTGCAAGAAATCGACCTGCAGTCGTTCAGCCAGGAGTACAACATTGAGCCTGATTCGTACGAACTTATCCGGTGTCACGGCAATCACCGTACCGATCAAGTTGCTCGCCTTACTGAGGAGCTCAAAGCAAAAGAAGAAGAGGCGATGACGCGGGAGGCCGGCGCTTATGTCAGTGCTCACAGGGATCTCTTGGCCGAGCTCAAGAAGCGTTATCCCGATGAGGACTTCTCCTGGATGGTCGACCTGGCTCCCCAAGACGAAGAGGAAAGCGAGGAGGAGGCCGAAGGTGAGAGAGGGAACGAACCAAATGTAGATCAGGCTGGGGGTGATCCTCCAGCCGAATGACTTGTACAAATTTAATATGAAATGAAATCCCCTTTTTGTTTAGTGAATGGTTGTGATCGGAAAATCTCTAAATTACTTAAGCACTTGGTTGTTTGAGCATATCGAAACAACTAAAAGTGATTATTAACCTAAGTGTGAGAGATCGGAAAAGACATTAAGCATGAGATCGGTAGGGAACCAACGCTAAACGGGACTTAATTAAAATTGAAAATTTGGCTTAAACACTTAAGATCGGGACCATCATTAACCGGATTGGAACCTTAACTTGATTATTCCTAAACTTCTAAAAGGGAGATCGGCGAATAAAACTGGTGACAAAAAGATCTGATGTTGGTTCAACTTCGTTTGACAAGAGAGATCGGGAATGTAATTGACTAGTCAAAAGATTTGACAATTGGTTTGAGAGGTCGGTGAGTGATTTGAGAGACCGGTAAGGCTTTAACTGACATGAGGACTTAGCATTGATTCAATTCCTTGTGAGGAGAAATCGGAAATGTGGTTATCTGGCAAAGAGAGATCGGAAATGTAATTGGCTGGCAAAGGGAGACTTAGTGCTGGAGATTGGTTTCGAAGTTTATCGATTCTAGGGATCGGCCAAAATATGGTGTCGACACTTTCTGGTGGTAAACCAGGCAATTCTTCAGGAAATACATCTGGGAAGTCTCTTACTATGGGTATATCACACAGATTTAGTTTAGCCTGCCTAGTATCAACCACGTGTGCTAGGTAAGCTTCACAGCCTTTTTTAATCAATCTTCTTGCAACTGTGGCTGAGATAACATTGGACAGGAAATCTGTCCTTTCACCCACAACAGTAATCTCATTACCCTCAGAAGTTTTTAGAGAAATCCTCTTCAATTTGCAATCAACTATTGCCTGATGACGTGACAACCAGTCCATTTCCAAAATTACGTCAAACTCGTAGAAGGGCAATTCAATTAGGTCTGCCGAGAATTCATACCCTTGAATCCTCAACGAGAGAAACAGAGAAACAGAGAAATGAAATGGAAAGAAGAAGTGTAAAAAATATCGGGGTTAAGAGAAGGATTGATTTTGTTTTGCGATTGAATTCAGGTTGAGAACTATCGGGTTGTGCCTTTGGGATGCAATTGCTCTTATTATGCTATTGTTTTTGAGGTTTTACATGAAGGCACATTGAATTTAGGTGGTTTGAGTTTGGAGAAAGTAAGGGAATAGGTCTGTCAGAGATGAGGGGGAAATGGGTTTGTGTCGGCGTCCTAGTTTTGGGCAGAGGAGAGAACCGAAGTGAGAGATAATCAGACAGAAGAGAGAAGGAGGAGATAGTAAATGACAGTATTTTGGAAACTAAAAAAGTTTCTCCACCATCTAACCTCTGATATACCTTTGGCTTAATGGAAAGGTGAGTTAAATTTAAATAGGACTTAAATGTACACCAGAATCAAAATTCAGGGACATAACCACTAGATTTTAAAAATAGAACAAAAGTGCTAATTATGCTCTATATCAGGAACCAAAAAGTAATTTTTTCTAAAAATAAAATAAAAGATCACTAGGCACTTAAGACAAACGAAATTTTTTATTTATCATTTGTATTTAAAATTTCAAAAAAAAATTGTAAAATAAAGAAAAAATTTTACCAAGCATAATAAATTTAAATCTTAAATAATAAAACTTCAATGTAATATGAAGCCTATATCTTTATTGATTGCAATAAAATCATTCCTACTAATATAGATATAACAAACATTAGCACGCCATAAAATCATTCTTCTGAAAGAATTCAATTCCATTCTATTAAAAAGAATTTGATTCAAAAGAATTTATAAGAGAATTTATGTATTTGGAATACATTTTAAAATGATAAAATTCGCTTGAATTTTATTGTTCGAAACAATTGATAAATGAAATGAATGTTATTATTGCAAAGAAATAAATATAATTTAAGTAGGGATATGCTTCTATTTAATAAAAAAAATTTCATTAAATTAATTTAATTCTTGTAAAATAATATTATTATTAACATGAATTCATTTCTTTTAAAATTATTTATTATTTATATAACTTATCATTTTAATTTTACCAATTATATACATAATCTTTTCAATTATTTTCAATTTTAACTAAAATTGGCAAAAGAAAAAAAAAAAGCTAAAATTGGCCAACATTTCGATGATGTTGTCAGGTTCAAAAATTTGTTACAAGTCATCTTCTATAAATGAATGTATAACTTTCTTTTAATCTAACTATTTAATTATTTAAAAGAGTTTGTCACATGTTACTTTTCATAAATAAGTGTATGACTTTTTTTTTATGCTAATTATTTATTTTTTTATTTTTTTAATTATCATTAATATTAGTATTACTTTCTTAATTTTTATGATTTAAATTAGTATTTTTTTAATTTTTTTAAAATTACGATTTTGTGATTAAATACATTATTTAAAAAACTTTTTATATTACCTTTTTTAATTAATTTATTTATGTAAAAACATTATTTACCACATATTACCATCAATAAAGAATGAGTGCATAATTCTCTTTATGGTAATTATTTATTTTTTCTTTTTCTTTTAATTAGTATTATTATTAATATTATTACCTTAGTTTTTATCATTTAAATTATTATTTTCTTTAAATTTTGACTTTTAAAAATTAATACCCTTGTGATTAAATGTATTATTTAAAAATTTTTTATTGTTTTTTCTTTACAAATTTATTTATGCAAAAAATATTATTTGCCACATATCATCTTCCATAAAAAAGAAGTATATAACTCTCTTTTACACTAATTATTTATTTTTTTTATTTTTTTTAATTATAATTATTATTATTGACATTAATATTTTAATTTTTTTTAATTAATTATATTATTATTTTCTTTAAAAACTAAGGCCTTTGCAATTAAATACATTATTAAAACATTTTTTTATATTTTTTTTCATAAATTTTAATTCATTTATGCAAAAATATTATATGTTAATTTATACTTCACTTTTTTATTTTATTTTTAATTAATAAAATGTCTTTTCTTTTTATAAAAAAAATTATTGTAATTTATTTTGATTAAACGATAAATATGAACTTTATGTCATTGTTACTATTTCAAACCTGCCTTCACTTTTGGATAGAATTTTGTATCATTATTACGACATTATCTCCTTATTATCTCTTGCATTAAACCTATTTAAATATAATTAATGTATAATTTACATAATATTATTTAAATAATATCATATTATTGCACTTTGAAAAATATTATTTAATTGCATATTCAACTTTCAAAATTTTTACAATCAATTTAATTATTACAAATCAAAAAATAATAAAATATATTAATTGATAATATTATATTTAAAATGACTTAATCACAATTTTTTAAATGGAAGCATATTTTTTATGTTTTATTTTGTTTTTTATTTATATATATTTTTTAAAATTATTTGAGATATTAATTTAAGATTATACTACTAATTATTTCTTTTAACAATTTATATATTTTTAGTGCATTTTAGAGATATGTCTTTTAATAATTTATATAATATTAAATTTATATTTATTATATTATAATTGATTAATATTAATTATAAATATAAATATATTAATAATTTAAATACTAAAAATAAAAAAATTAGCTAGTTAATACAATAACACATATTTTTAAAGTTGAGAAATTTTGATTTGATAGAACCCCACTAGATACATCACTTGTCAAAATTTATATAAAATTAAGAGTTGAATTGAGCATCAATCTTACCATTCGTATGATCTTATCCCCAAATATTCATCCCTTTTAAGTTATTCAATCAACATGAATTTTAACAAATAAATAAATATGACCTGTTTGAAAAAAAAAATTTAATATTTTAATCCAAATGACCCGTAAATTGTATATTAACATGAAAATTTTTTACATAGAAATTTAATGAGTAATTTAAATCTATCTATGATTCGAAATGATTAAATTGATTCAAAAAATATGAGAAATTCAAAATAAACTAAATTCCTTCCACCCAACTAGTTTGAAAACTCTATATATTTTTATTTAAAATGCTTTTATTGTAACCACTCATATTAGACCTGGTAAATACGTTTGGTCAGACTATTTTGAGTTACGAATCACTTTGATTTCACCTCATTCGAGTTATAAGTTGATTCAAAACTATAAGATTGCTATACATAATGATTTTATGATCAATTTGAGAATTATGATTCATTTTAGATTAATTTAAAAAAAATGTATAATTTTATTCATTTAATTTTTGAATTAAAATTTGAGTTAATTGGATCAATCCAAATAAATTATCTTCATGTTGAGACATACAAGTTATTAAATTAACTCTCAATTTAGAAATTGTTAAAGTTCATATTAAAAGCAACTACAAGTTAATTTGGATCAGATTCAAGTATGGCCGAAATTTAGCATATCACCGTACTTATATAATAAAATCTTTTTAATTAGGTAACATAACATCTTTTTTTTTTAGTAGTGAGAATGAAAGAGTGGAGACTCAAGTCTACCTCTGCCAGATGAATAATATGCCGTTAGCCAAGTCAGGCGAGGCTGTAAAACAACATATTTACTCTTTGAACTCAACTATTTTTAAATAACCTATCTGTCCTGTTATATATATAAAACTAGACACGAAATGAAACATTATCTATCTTTCAAATATTGAGTTCCCTCAACTCAGAAAAATAATTATTTTGGGACATGAAGATGTTCGTGATCACTCTAATCATCTATGCAGCAGCAAGGGCAATTGAAGATAAACTACTCCAACTTCATCCCAACTCAAATTACAAAATAATTGCTAGTAATACTCATCTCCTAGTGGGTTATCTGGCAATTGTACAACTTGCTATGATTCATGTTCTCATCTATGGTTTGTTACTTCTGAATTTAGGGGTCTACTTGTTTAGTGGCATGCAACTCTTATCAAGACTTGTGTCTAGTACTAGGTGAAGATTTGTAACACTTAAAGAACCTAGAAGAAGATGCAATCCATAGATTGAAAAGGCTAGCTATAGGTAGGAGTGAGCCTCCAAATTTATGTTATATTTAGTTCACAATTATATATATACATATATAAATGTATATAATTATATTGAAATTATATGATACATCTAGAAAAAATAGAAAAATATATGTATAAATTCGATTCTTGGTTCGGTTTAAGTTCGATATGATTTCGGTACAGTTTTAGTTCAGTTCTTAGTAAAGAATTAGAACCAAACTAAAACATCAAAACAACTTCGATTCGGTATGATTTTTGTCGATTTTGTATGGTTATTTGGTTCGGTTAGGGACCCCCAAGAACTGTATACAACCCTAAGAAAAAGCAATTCAATTTCAAAAGTTATATATATTCAGAGTCAATTTAAAAAGTAATAAAAATTCGGGGAGAATGTAATCGGTAATACCACTAGATAACCTATGTTTTCAAATTTGCAAATGTTAATGAATGAAAAAAAAATATACTTTTTCTTTAAGATTCCAGATCATTCTCATTTTTCCAGTGATCACAGGGCCGGTTGTAGAGTTGTCTTTTTTTTGATAGGCAAGAATAATTTTATTAATGAGAAACGTAACTCACGAAAAACTTGACAAGGAAGAACGATAAAACAAGAAAACAAAACACCTAGCCCATTTACCAGTGCGCTGGTCCTGATTCTTCGAGATCGAAGTGTGCCTGAGTGCGGATATATATATCCATTACTAAACCGTGTGTGCATGTGTTTTATCTAAAAAATATACACCTAGCAATCTCGAGCTAGCAGCAAGACAAAATGAGATACACACTGGTACAAGAGAACATCAAGTAACCAATGACAAGAGAAATCAAGTAATCAATGACAAGACAACAGCAAAGATCACAAATCTCGTCGCCAAAACTGAAAGACACAGTAGATGTTTCTCCTTAGCAAATGACTTCCTCAAGAAAAAATATTTGCCTTAGCCTAAAAAAACTACAGCCAAGATGTGCTTCTCCTTAAAAAAATTATACTGGTCCTTGAACAATTGAACCAGCAAGAAGCAAGAACATTACCAAAGAAAACAAGAACCCATAAAGCAAGGGGACAATCAACAATCAGAACCCCTCAACCAGATGATCACACTGCTATGGCCATAATAGCCATCCTAAACAAATACCTACTCAAACAGAAACCCTCTGTTCAAGCTCACCTAAAATTAGAACCAAATATTCCAGCAGACATGTCCCAACAAAGAAGAAATAGAGTAAATAAAATTGAGAAAACTTGAGGAAAAGAATCAGCACTCACCATTGAGTGAAAAAAAAAAAAAAAAATTCTACTACTAACACCAAGCAGAAGACTAAGATGTAAGACGTCAACAACACCTCAAACAAGTCAGTTCCAACACCTAGAGAATCAAAAGAACACTAGAGACCAGCTACACCTAGAGAATCAAAATAGAAAAGAAGGATCCAGCGGCACCCAAGGACAGAGAGCAAATCAAATTGCGACATTAGAGAGACGAACCTGATCAGATTTAATCTGATTTAAGAAAATAACAACATTGCCTCATTCGATTCAGAATACGCCAAAGCCACCTGCTTCCCAATCTCCAATGTGCGAGCTGCTTAAGAACTTACATTCGAACCCGCATCATCTCGAGAAGTTTTGATCCTTTGCATGTCAAAGATTAACCCGACGGATGTCACTCTCTTCTGGTTGTTAAGTCACAAAATTTCCATCAGATTTCTTACTTTTCTTAATTTCCCCACTCGATTTGAGGGAGACATCAATAGAATGACTTCCACCCGTTCGATTGGTATTCGGTCCTACCCACTTGGTCCAATAGAATGACCCTGGTTTGCATCTGCTGAAATGGATGTTGGTAAAAGAGAGGCTCAACTGAAATTTCTTGTAGGAGCCAAGTTTTGATTATCTTGTAGGAGCCCGTTATATTGTGTAAGCCTGTTATCCATGGGCTCCTTATTAGTAGCCCAACCATTACCCTGTAGCTCACAATCTTCCAAATTAAGATTGTGGAAGAGAGACAGCCTCATAGTTGTTATGGTTGAGGGGGTGGAGTGATTTTGCAAATGAGTGGGAAGAGGAAGAAAAGGGGAGAGCACGCCCTGCCATTTTAAAAACCCAACTACGTTGTAGAGTTCTTTGTCAATACAATACTCATTTCCCTCAGGATGTGTTTGAGGAACACAAGGTCGCAATACCAATTAATGTTTGTAGTTGCCCTGATTTTCTATGGAATAGCATTGGCTATTGATCCACACTCAAAGCTCGTAAATCAAATTACCAAACAACCTTCTTCCTTGCCACCATTTTACTTGTGTTGATCTTAGTTCCAAACTTCGGATGGTTTCTTTTGGGCTTCGGATCTGCTTGTTTAAATGGGTAGCTTGGAAGTAATATCAACATCTGTAGCATTTGCTAGTCCAAGCATTTGATGAGTTGAAGAGGCTTTCTGGAAATGCATTTCCAGCACTAAGGAGGAGGCTAACTGGAGATGGGGAAACTTCCAAAGTAATATTAGAATCTCATATTTGAAGGGTTAAATTAATGAATCTTCAGAAATATTTTGAAGACCAGAGGATATTTTCCTAAGAAACTTGCTTCAATTAGAATTCTGAATTTGCTTAATTTCTTGCATTTCATAATGGTGTCAGTCACAAATAAAATTTCTTGCCCTATTAAGCATAATGTGTGAGGAAAGATTATATGTAAGGTATAATTAATATTCAATTTCAATCAAAATGCATTAAACTTGTAATTATAAATCAACATATTAACAGAAGCATTGACAATGACTCTACCTTAAGAAACAGATGGTATTGTAATCAACGGGACAACCTCTCTCCATTTGATCGAGACATCATCAAAGCAAAATTCACTGCTCCCTGTAGTCAAATTCCAATGGCTTGTTTATTTTGTATCAAATCAAACGAAAAGAGAAATCCAGCAAAAAATTTATATCAACCTAAAATATTTATAATTGCCGTAAGTAATTGTTTTTTTGCTTCATCCGAACGGAGAATTGCTTGCAGAAGGAACAAATAATCAGGAGTATACCTAAACTAAAACAATGGAAAACCACAAATACAGTCACAACACACAATTCATCAACAAATAGACAGGAATTAGAACTAGAAAAGAGCTCAGGTTTGCATAAATATATATAGCAGGCATTCAATGAAGAGGTCATACAATTAATCAAGGCAAAAAAAAAAAAAAACACTAATTCTCCAACAAATCATACTAAACATAGACGACCAAGGCAACATATTATTAAGCAATAAAGAACTCTGCTGATTCATCGTAAGCCACTCCGAAGACGGAAGGTCAAAGTCAAAAAACTGAGCACAAAAAGTTACTAGAATAAGATATAACCACACCACCTTCGCATGAATACTGTCCTTAACTGCATGACAAGAGACTCTACTTGAACCATACAGATCTGACGAAGATTAGAAATAGCATGTTGGTGGCATTGTCTTTCCACATTAGTAAGCAAACAGTAATGCAACAACCCAAAAAAAAAAAACTTACTTTTTCAACCACTAAATTTGTGAATTTTAGATATTTTTATAAAAAATAATTTTTATATTATCCATATTATTCTTGTTATATTTTTTAATTTAACTCTTTTACATACCTTATCCTTCTTTCCTTTTTTTTTTTTTTGTCATCTTTCTAACTATCGTTCCTTCTATGGGTGAAAACGGGTAGGGTAACCTGTAAGATTTTGCCCATGGTTTTGATAATTAAATGGGCCAAAATTAATTTTTTTAATGTGGCTCGATATTAATTGATTTTACTTTAATTAAAATAAATCTTAATTCTAATTATATAAGGATTACTTGATGGACATACTAGATTAAGTCTTGGATATATATATAAGCTGGTCTTCTCTCTACCCATAAGGTCACACACATTTTTTTTTTTAATGTCAGAGATATTAGAGTCATGTTAAGAAAGTCTTCTATCATTAAAGTTTTGTGTGTGAATCAAGAAGAGTCAAGAGGGAGAAATCAGTTTATTGAATCAAATGATCTCTATTAATTATTATCATGGCTCAATTAAACTTCCATCAAGTATGCTTCTAGATATATAAAAATTTATTTGTTCAAGATCCATTATTCAGCTAATAGTTGAGTCTTATATTTATTATTCATATTATGATTATATTTATGATTGTTATGATATATTAAGAATTATTTTACATGTGGTATTAGAGCCCTAGGTTTTGAATAATTAAATTTCTCCATTAAATTTACGATGAACATGATGTTGATATTCTTGATATTAGATCAGGGTAGAATTAAAGTCTAGATCGTGAAAGTTTAATGATTAAGGTTAATGATTAAAATAATTATTATAATAATAAAATTTAATTGAATTAAGTTCTAAGCGTAAGGATTATTAACATGATGAAAAATCATGTTATACATAAATTTAAATTTGAGATCAAGTTCTCTTAAAAGAAAGAAATTACAAGAAACAAAATAATAAAAAAAATGTCAAAGTGGCCGAATTGTTTTGGCCATGAATTTCAAAACACGTGAAAATGTATTTCTGATGCAAGATGCTTAAAATAAATAAATAAATTAATAAATAAATTAAAGTTTTGACTCAAATTTAAATTAGGCCATGAAAGTTCAACACGACAAAGAAAATGTGTTGGAAGGAACATTTTTTTGGAACATGTTCTCCCGAAAGCGAAGAAAAAAAATTAAAAATATGTTTTCTACCCAATATAATTAAGATTTGTAATTAAACCTAATAATTCAATAAATATTAGGTTTATTAAGATACAAAATTTATATGCATGACTTATGTTATTTATTTTAGTTTGTTGGTCACCAAAGTGGCCAAACTAAAATAAAATAAAAATAATAGTTTGCTAGTCACCAAAGTGGTTGAACTATGAATGATGTTACATGCATATAAAAATTATCAATTATCCATACTAATAGATGCCTATGATGAAAAATGATTAATTGATGCCCACTAGTCATCGTAACTTAAGGATTTTACCTAAAAATAAATCAATTATTCTATCTCTAGTGAGAATTATAAAGACAATAATATTTTATCAAATATATATTGGATGTTCAAAGACAACATGTATATTTGATGTAAGTTAATTTTTGCCCAATTAAGTTTAAAGGTATTTAATTTATGAAAGTATATTATAGTATCTACCCAAAGCAGAATTGCAGTATACTCTAATTCTTTAAAGTTACCTAAATCTATTTTGAGCATATAAATATCATATTGCAACTGTTTCTCTTCATTCGTAAGCTTAATCTGTTATTATTTTAATGGGTTGAATTTCTTTGAATTGTGTCAGCAAGTCAAGTTCCATTTAGGTGTCTTGGATCTTGACTTGGCATTATTGGAAGACTAACTCACTACTATTATGGATACAAGCAGTGAGGAAGAGATATTATACCATAAGCAATAGGAATAGTTAAACAGTTTGACCTTATGTTTTTGCGAATAATTATTGCTAACAATATTAGGCTACAATTTCACAAACTAAATATGCAAAAGAATATCTTAAACTTGTGAACCTTAAACTTATGAAAGATATGCTCCATTCTGAAGTTAAGTCACTCACTGGTACTCTAATGGCATAACTCACGACCATGAAGTATGATGGTCAAAGAGTATGCAAGAGCACATTATTGGAACGAGTGACATTGCAATAAAACTAGAAACCTTAAGGATGACAGTTGATGATTCCTTCTTATTGTAGTTCATTCTGAACTCATTACCTCCTAAATATAGGTCATTTCAAATTAATTACAACACTATTAAGGATAAGTGGAATGGCAATGAATTGGCCAGTAATCTAGTTTAGGAGAAAACAATACTGAAGAATTAAAGGACTCATTCCGTCAACATTATGAGTCAAAAAGCTGATTAAGGACTTAAATAAAGTTAAAGTCTACAAGTTTAAGAAGAAAAAGAAAGGATCTTCAAATGTTACTCAAGTTGAGGAAAAGGAACAAATGACATATAAGTGTCACTTCTGTATGAAAGTATGACACTATTAAAAAGATTGCTTGAAACGTAAAGCTTAATTCGAAAAAAAAAGGGTAATCCTTCTACTTATGTATATTTCAAATCAAACTTGATTGAAGTTCATAATAATACTTGGTGGCTTGATTTTGGTGCTACTACTCATTTATCCAATGTGATGAAAGGATTTCTTATGATCCAAACTGCAACCCAATTAAAACTTCCCATTTATAGGAAACTGTATGGAGGCTCCAATTAAAGGCATAGAGACTTACCATTTGGTCTTAGATAATAGCTAACAACTAGACCTATTACGGACCCTCTATGTCCCTTCAATTTCTAGGAATGTCATTTTTATTTCACAGCTTGATGAATCTGGGTTTAATGTTAAGTTTGGACATGAATGTTTTAGTTTATTTAATAATAAATACTAATTCCATTATTGGTTCTGGAATTCTTATTGATGACCAATATAGATTGAAACTTGATGATAATTTTGTTGAATCCTTACCTATCACTTACAGCAATATTGGAATTAAACATAGTAGACTGAATGAGAATCCTGTTTTCTTGTGGCATAAGCATTTATATCTTATATCCAAAGAAAGATTAGAAAAGTCAATAAAGAATGGGATTCTACTAAGTATAGATATTATTGATCTTGATGTGCATAGATTACATTAAAGGAAAGCAATTGGAACACAATAAGAAAGGAGCCATAAGAAGCAGTAAGCTTTTTGAAATAATACACACTGATATATGTGAGCCTTTGAATCTCCATCTTTTGGTGGAGAAAAGTATTTATAACTTTTATTGATGATTTTTTAAGTTATGAACATATTTATTTGTTTAATGGAAAATCTCAATCAATAGATGCACTTAAAGTGTACATAAATGAAGTTGAAAGGCAATTAGAGAGAAAGGTAAAAATAGTAAGTTTAGATAGAGGTAGTGAATACTATGGAAAACATAATGAATTGGGACAATATGTTCTAGTCCATTTGTAAAGTTCTTAGAAAGTTGTGACATATGTGTATATACTATGCCAAGTACTCCTTAATAAAGTAGGGTGGTTGAAAGGCGAAATCGAACTTTAATGTGTAACACTCCTTACCCGATCTACAGTGTAGCCGGGCAAGGAATGCCATATACTGTGCCAGAGTACCTTATCTTATTTTACTTTCTTCATGATTAATTTTAATTCCATTATTATTTAAATGGCAATATTTAAATGGAGAAACTGTCAGAGTTTCCCCTATTTTATTAGCATTTAACTTGTTAAACAATTACATGTTTAAATAAAATCTCATCATTTTCTTCAATAATTTTAGATCAAAATCTCATCTTCAACCATATACATTGCCATGACAATTTCAACTCATTTCTTCGTATTGATCCATATCAAATTGCAAACTCATTTAATACATGGAATTTACAAAATTTATTAATCTACATAAAGTACAAAATTATTATACAAATTCTGAATTCAAATTACAAACTTAATATGTGGTTACAATGTACAATGACAAAATATGGTAGCTCGGTGAACCCTACCAAAATACTCTGCTGAGGTGTCATCGACTCTAGTGCAGATCTGTAGTCCAAATCCCAATCCAATGTCTACTGGGCTTTGTCTCCAGTACCTACGCGAGAAAAATCCATCACGCTAAGTAATTGCTTAGTGGTGCAATAATAAAATAAAAATAAACTAAACAAATAAAAATAAATATTTCAAGTTTGTAGTATCATAAAAGAGGTGCATTTTCAATTTATTATGAGTCATACACATTTGTTGATCTTTAGGGGCAATTTAATTCATTTGAAATCTTTGTCTTTCTCTTTTAATATTTAACTTATTAGATTTATTTCAATGCTCAATGCAACCTCTAACAGACTGTTAAGACTAGATACACGGGGTATACTAGTTAGACACCCCATGTGCCTATCAGGTATATATCTATCAAGCATAAAGCCAACAGGCAGGCATAAAAGCCAGTAAAACTGTCAGGCAAAATTGTCAGCATGTCAGGCATAAAGCCAGAAGAATAACCATATCAAACATACGTTGTCTATCAATGATCATTCATGAAGTAGGCTCGAAAACCATGAGCAGTACTACATCTGTGGTCCCTAATTGGCATGCCAATCGATCCAACCCATACACTGATGTCTAGGCATGCATGGGCAAATTAGTATCATTATTTCAACACATGTGTTATTCATGCTTTATAGCATTTTCATTCCATTCATGATGAGAACATAAGTCCCAATTAGATATTCATGTGATTTATATATTCATTAAACCATTTATGTTAAGTACACATCACATTCTAAGTCTTTTTATGAACCTTTCATAGGTTCCAGAATTTGCACTTTGACTTTCCTCTTAGATTTGGCCAAGTTACAGTGACAGTTTGGCCATACTTTCTTCATAAAAGTTGTAGGTTTATGTCTTAAGTTTAATTCCCTTTTTAAAATTAGTCAAATTGAAGTTTTGTAGCTCTGGTTATGGTCAAGTTACTAAGTACTGTTCCAGGGTACTAAACCCTACACCTTCCTTATTTTTCAGAATTTCACCAAATTTTGCAACTAATATCCAAGCACCTTAGGCTCAGAATTGGCTTCAGGTCCCTCAAACAAAGTTTTAGGCCTTTGTCTTAGGTTTCAAAATCTTTTTGAATCACTTCAATTGGAGTTTTGTAGAGGAAGTTATGGCCTGAAAACCATTCGGAGGTCATAAGGCAAAATGCTTGAGGTGCAAGAATTCCAGATTTGGCATTCCTGACTTATCCTAACATTTCCCCTACTTTTCAAATCCTAACATCCTAACATTCCTGGCTTCTGGTCCAAAGAGAAAATTTGTAATCCTATGGTTTAGGAGAATTTTGGCTTTGAAATTACTACATTTGCAGTTTTATAGCTTGAGTTATGACTAATTTGCTAAGTACTGTTCATATAGTCATTTTGCCCAGGTCCAGAATTGCCATTCCGGATTCAAGCCTTAATTAGGATAAGTTATGGTCATTTTCTGGGCAGGCTCTCTTCATGAAATTTTTAGCATTATGTCTTAGGTTTCATCTCCAATTGGTTTCATACCAATTGGAGCTATGTAATTCAACTTATGAGCATCAAACCTACTAGACTAATACTGTCTAGATTCACAACTCACAACTCATGATAATTCACATTAATGCTTTCACCAAACTCACATAATTTCTCATTCAATGCTCATCAATTAGTCATTATATGACCTTATACACATTAATTACACTTCATAGCATAAAAACCCTAATTCCTCCCAAAATCCTAATTTCACATCTTGCAATTCCATGCATATTCACTTACATAATTCATGCACACACCTTAGGCAACTTTAGAATTCATATATAATTGAATCAAACCACCAAAAACACTCCCTTCCCAACCTGGCCAAAATCTGTACCCTTCCATTCATGCATCAATTTCATCATTTCCCATGCAATTCCCTCATAATCAAATTTAAATTCAAGGATTGTATCAGAATTTAAGCAAGGAGTGCACATACCTCACTTGACCAATTTTCAATCTTGCCAAAACTTCAATTTCCTTCAATTCCCTTGCTATCAATCTTCCAACCAAGGTCAAATAACAAGTTTTTATATTTGTGGCTATGGAAAATATGGAAGGAAACTAAGAATTTTGGAGCTTGGATGGCTTAACAATGGAGGAAGGAGTTGAAAAGGATGGTTCGGCCAAGAGAAAGAAGAAGAAGAAGATAACATTAGGTGATAAGAGTGAATTAATTAACTTTTTCTTATATATTTTTGTCCTATTTTAATTAACTTTTACTTTTAATTATAATTAATATAATTATAACAATTCACTTAATTCCCTTCATGTCCCATGTAAACATCTTCATGTTTTTAATTCTTTTACAATATTTTGATCTCACTCATTTTAATGGACATTTAGGTCAAAAGTAAACTATTGAGGTGAATTAACCATAATGCCCTTCATCGGGTTATAGTCTATATTTTTTTTTCGATAATACCGATTAAGTCCATAACTCAATGGTCACTTTGATTTTTATTCTGCTTATTTCAATTTATTTTCATCTTATTTTTAGTCCTTAAACTAGCTTTGAATAGTACTTTTCACTGACTGAAAATAGTATTATTCAGAACTCAGAAGTTCGGGACGTTACATAATGAATGTGGTTAGGAGTATGATAAGTAACTCTTCTTTACTTATATCTTTGTGGATGTGTGCACTTAAAACCGCTATATACTTACTAAATAGGATTCCTAGTAAGGCAATCTCAAAAACACCTTATGAATTATGGACTAGAAGGAAACCTAATTTAAGGCACCTGCATATTTGGGGTTGCCAAATGGAGGCAAGAATTTATAATCCACATAAAAAGAAATTAGATTCTGGAATGATAAGTGGATACTGTATTAGTTATCCATAAAAATCTAAAAGGTATAGGTTTTTTGTTCTAAACCATAGTCCGAGAATTGTGGAAATTGGTAATGCTAGATTCCTTGAAGAATGATGAATTTAATAGGAGTATTGAGAGACATGATGTGGATATATAGGAAATTAAAGTTAATTTTCTTATGCCTATTAATTTTTTTATATCCACCCCTACTTCATATGTTATTCTAGCAGTTGTTGAATGTTCTAATAATGTTACGCAACATGATGATGAAACACACCCTGAAGAAGCTAACCCACGAAGAACTAACAAAAGTGAATAAGTGAATTAAAAAAAAAAAGAAAAGAAAAAGAAAAAGAAAAAAGACATTAAGAAGATCTCAAAGAGAAAAGAGATTGGCAATTACTAATGATTATGTGGTTTACTTGGAAGAGTTAGATTTTGAAATAAGGAACCAATAAAGATTCAGTTTCATTTTTATAAGCCATAGGAAGTACTGAGTTTGATAAATGGTTAGAAACTATGAAAGATGAGTTAAAATCCATGAAACAAAATAAAGTATCAAATCTCGTTAAATTGCCTAAAGTGTCTAGATGAATTGGGTATTAATGGGTCTTAAGACTAAGCGCAACTCAAATGGCAATATCAAACAATATAAATCAAGACTTGTTACTAAGGGTTAAATTCATATGGATTGTGTTGACTATAAAAAGACTTTCTCACCATTCTAAAAAAGGAAAAAAAAAACACTTGTTAAGAATTAGACTCATTAAGAATTATTATGGCATTGGTGACTCATTATGATTTAGAGTTATGCCAAATTGATGTGAAAATAGCCTTTCTAGATAAAGAATTTAAAGAGGAAGTTTATATGAACCAACCTAAAGGTTTTTCAGCTGAAGGAAAAGGCCATATGGCGTGTAAAATTAAGACATCAATATATAGACTTAAGTAAGCTTCCCACTAGTGGTATATTAAGTTCAATGACACCATAAACTCTTTTGATTTAAAGAAAAAATAATTGATCGATGTATATATCTTAAGATTAGTGGGAGTACGTTTATTTTCTTAATTCTATATGTTGATGATATCTTACTTACTGCAAATGATTTGGACAAATTACGTAAGATTAAAGATTTGCTCTCAAAGAATTTTGAAATAAAAGATATAGGAGAAACATCCTTTATGATAGCAATAGAAATTTTCCATGATAGATTGCAAAGACTGTTAGGATTGTCTCAGAAATCCTATATTTATAGAATTCTAAAGAGATATAATTTGCATAAATGTTCAGCAAGAATTGTTCCCATCTAAAAAGTGGACAAATTTAGTCTCAATCAATATTCAAAGAATGATATGAAATGTAATGATTTCATCCAATGACCTAAAGATTTCATGCTCCCTTATAGAAGATCTAATCATTTAAAAGTGGTTGGATACTCAGATTCAGATAGAAATAGGGATTTTCCATGATAAATTGCAAAGACTGTTAGGATTGTCTCAGAAATCCTATATTGATAGAATTCTAAAGAGATATAATATGCATAAATGTTCAGCAAGAATTGTTCCCATCTAGAAAGGGGACAAATTTAGTCTCAATCAATATCCAAAGAATGATATGAAATGTAAAGATTTCATCCAATGACCTAAAGATTTCATGCTCCCTTATAGAAGATCTAATCATTTAAAAGTGGTTGGATACTCAGATTCAGATTTTGCAGGATATGTTGATAGTAAAAGTCTATCTTGGCTACATATTCTTATTAATTAAAGGAACAACATCATCGAAAGGTGTCCAATATTTTGTCATTACTTCATCCATTATGAAAGCAGAATTTATGGCATGTTTTGAAGCTACATTTCATGCATTATGGATGTGGAATTTTACCTCAGAACGTGGTGTAGTCAACACCATTAACAAGTCGTTGAGAATTCATTGTGATAATTCCACAGCAGTATTTTCTCCATAAACGACAAATATTCCAAAGATACAAAACATATGGAATTAAAGTATTCTATCGTTAAGGAGGAAGTTCAAAAATGAAGAGTGTCTATTGAGCATAATAGTATTGATGTCATGATAGCAAGCATGTTAATTAAGGGTTCACAACCTAAGACATTTAAAAAATATTTTCTTATGATGGGTCCTAGTTGTATTAATTTATAATATATTGGCTTTAAAACTCTGAGCTCATTGATGTGTTTCTGACATATATTAAAGTATTTTCTATTTCTTATGATTGTGTACACATAATATTTTGAGTGAATGATAATAGAAAGAGTCTTTTAAGACATTATTGTGGACCATGATGTAATATACATATATCTATTATGAACCTACTATAGTAAGTTGCCAGTGTTGTGATATATGGAAGAAAGTATGTGATTAAACCATGTACAATCGCCATAACCCACACTTAGTAATTTATTATAGCAAGGTAATTATGAAGTACATTATGAAAAAGATTTGTTTATTTCATACGCGTTTAATGTTTATACTATTAAAGTTTATATCACTTGATTATCATGCCAAGTGGGAAAATGTAAAATTTTGCTTGTGGCTTTAATAATTAAATGGGCTAAAATCAATTCCTTTAATATGGCACGATATTAATTGATATTTACTTTAATTAAAACAAATCTTAATTCTAATTGTACAAGATTACTTAATGGACGTACCAGATTAAATCTTGGATATATATATATATATAAGTTGATCCTCTCTCTATCCATAAGGTCACATACATTCTCTTTCATAAAGTCAGAGATATTAGGATCATCTTAAGAAAGTCTTCCATCACTAATATTTTCTGTATGAATCAAGAAGGGTTAAGAGAAAAAAAAATTAGTTTATCGAATCAAAATATTTTTCTCAATTATTACCATGACTCAATTAAACTCCGCATCAGGTATGCTTTCTAAATATATGAAATTTTTATTATTTAAGATCCATTATTAGGGTGATAGTTAAAACTTATGTTATGATTCACATTGTGTTTATATTTATGATTGTTATGATCTATTAAGAATTATTTTATATACCCATAAAAATCACCCTTTCTAAACCCGAACTAGGTTAATATTTTTAAATCTTGAACCATTTACAAGCCCAATTAAAATTTATTCTCAACTGTCCAAACTCGTCATAAACCCGATTACTATTTTCCCAAAAAAAAAAATCCTAACTCGTTTAATTTTATATATTTTAATTAATAATCTAGATAAAAAATTATTTTGATTAATAATTTATATTTTAAAAATTTAATAATTCCATAAAATATTTAAATTCCATTTTATATGAAATAACATAACAATTTATAAATATTATTATAAAAAATATATTTTATATTTAATTAAATATTTATATAAACGGGTTCGGGTAATAGATATACAACATGTAAAACCCAAATTCGACCCGAACTCATCACAGGTATTATTCTTTAAATTCGAACCCCGTCTCAAACCTGATTATATACTACTTAAACTTGTATTGTTATAGTTCGGTCAAATTAGGTGCCCACAAAAGTTTGACCTGTTGCCATTCCTAATTTCTTCTCACATCAATTTCTTGCGTTAATCAAGTTTTGCTTCTTCGTCTTTGTTCTATTTGCTTCTTTCTTTTTATATATCCATAGAAAACAATAAAAAATTTAGACTCTATTTGTTTTGTGAAAAATATTATATTGAAAAACATATTTCACATTTTCTAGTATTTGGACATTTAGGAAATAAGTTAACAAAAAATATTTTTCTTATCAAAAGGAAAATTAAACTATTTTTAAGAAAAACTTTCTCTTTTTAAAAGATAAAGTCATTTTTTTACTTTTAGTAATTTTATTAAAATATATAAAAGAACTAAGAAATTTTGGAATAAGAATTCTGATATTTATTGCCCTAGAAATCAAAGATATATATAAAAAATTACAGCTAACAAATAGGTTCCTAATCAAGCTAAACTACCAAAATTATATCAGAATCATACAACAAAAGGTAAGAACAGATATGCACACAAAAATTTCTAAACAAATGCCCTGAATAAATGCAAAATAAGTGGCAGCTAACAGCTGCCTTTCCAATACCTCCCCTCAAGTTGGAGCATGGAGATCTCGAATGCCCAACTTGCGAAGAAGAAAGTCAAACTGATCCTTTCCCAACGCCTTTGTGAAGATATCCGCAGGTTGCATTGAACTACGTACATAATCTGTTCGAATGTTACCATTCAATATCTCATCACGGATAAAATGACAGTCCACTTCAATATGCTTGGTACGTTCATGATAGACAGGATTAGCAGCTATATGCAGCAGTTTGCGACTATCACAATACAAATTCATAGGTTCAAGATGCGCCACACCAAGAGAATTCAATAATCATTTCAACCATTTAAGTTCACAAGTTGTAGTACTCATAGACCTATATTCACTTGGCGGATGAGCGAGACAACATGCATTTGCTTTTAGTCTTCCACGAGATAGGATTCACCCAAAAGAACAAAATAACAGGTCAAAGACCGTCTCATCAAAGGACAGACTAGCCCAATCAGAATCACGATGGCGGACAATTTAAGATCACAATTGGCATGCAGTAGTATACCTTGACCTGGATTTCCTTTCAAATAATGCACAACTTTAACAGCTTCCTCCCAATGAGATTTCTTCGGTTGTTGCATGAACTGAGCAAGAATATGCACACAATAAGACAACTCGGGCCAAGTTATTGTTAGATAAATAAGCCATCCCACCAGACACATATACTGAGCAGGGTCATCCACATCATCACTATCAGTAAGGGCCACCATGTGATTTTGTTCAAGAGGAGTTTTAGCCGGCTTGCAACCCAGTAATCCAACTTCTGAAATTACATCCAACACATACTTACGTTGACACAAGAAAATACCATTCGAGTTTCTGGCTACTTCAATCCCTAAGAAAAATTTCAGCTTCCCCAAGTCTTTCATATGAAAGCAACGACTCAAATAGTTCTTGAATTTTTGTACAGCGGAAACATCATTGCTGGAGATAATAAGGTCATCCACATAAATAAGCACATTCAATTGAACAGTCCCAGCTCGAAAAGTGAACAAAGAGTAATCTGAATATGATTGCTAAAATCCATAAGCTTTTAGAGATGCAGCCAATTTCGCAAACCAACAACTAGGTGCTTGCCGCAAACCGTATAGAGATTTCGGAGTTCTGAACCTTCCACAGTGATTGAGAAGCAAATACAGGCGGCATCTTCATGTAAACCTCTTCCTCCAAATCACTGTGTAAGAAAGCATTTTGGACATCCATCTGATGGAGTTCCCAATTCTTTGCAACCGCAACGGCAAGAAAGGTGCGCACAGTAACCATTTTTGCTATAGGAGCAAAAGTCTCCTGATAATCTATGCCTTCAACTTGATTATTTCCCAATATCACTAACCGCGCCTTGTATCGTTCAACACTTCCATCAGAATTGTATTCAATTTTGTATACCCACTTGCTTCTTATTGCTTTCTTCCCAAATGGCAGATTTTCAACTGTCCATGTACCATTATCCTCCAAAGCCTATATTTCTTTTCTTATAGCCGCTCTCCACCGTTCATCCTTAACTGCTTCTGCATAAGAGCTTGGTTTATGTCCTGTAGTAATGGCTGCCAAAAAACATCACTCTTGTGCAGAGAATTTATTATAACCCACATAATGTGCTATAGAGTAAGGCGTACCTGAGGAATCAGATTGGGAAGGTGAGCATACCGAGGGGCTTGTTTTGATGGCGTTTATCACATAATCCTTCAAACGAACACTAGGTTGCTTAGCCCTTTGTCCCCTACCTAGTTGCTCTTCAATAACTTCACCTCTATCCACTCCCTCACTGTTTTCATGGATCAATTCTTCCGTTTCAGGATTCACCTAACTTTCTCTACCCACACTTTCATCGTGCTCCTTTCCCAAGTTGTTCTCTAAACCATCAACTTCATCACCCAATTCCTCAACTCCATTTTTAATGAGTTCATCACCCATTGTTTTCTCATTTGCATATGGAAATTCTATTTTAGTGAATACCACGTCTCTTGATACAAAGTATTCTTTATTTTCCAAATCATACAATCTCCATCCCTTCTTTTCAAATGAATACCCAACAAAAACACACCTACGACTTCTACTACCAAATTTATCTTTATCCCAATTCAGATTATGCTCATAGCACAAAAAATCGAAAACCCGAACGTGTTTGTAAGAAGGTACTTTCCCAAATAGCATCTCATATGGGGTTTTACCATTTAATAACATAGATGGAGTCCTATTAATCAAATGCCCGGCTGCAAGTACACATTCTCCCCAAAATTCTATGGGTAAATTTGCTTGGAAACGCAAGGCTCTTGCCACATTAAGAATATGGCGATGTTTTCTTTCCACTCGGCCATTTTGTTGAGGTGTTCCTACATAGGAAGTCTGATGCAACATCCCTTGTTCATTAAAATATTCTTTCAAGCACATAAATTCACTTCCGTTATCACTTCTGACAATTTTCACATTTTTTTCAAATTGGCATTTAACCATCACAACAAATTTCTTAAGAACACAAGCTACTTCTTGTTTTCCATTCAGCAAATATATCCAAATAGCACGACAGTAATCATCAACAATTGTTAAGAAGTAAATTGCTCCACAAGAAGTTAGGACTCTATAAGGTCCCCACAAATCACAATGTATCAATTCAAAACAACCATCAGCTTTATTGTCACTAGAAAAGAAAATCTCTCTTGTTTGCTTTGCTCTAAAACAAACTTCACAAGTTTTATTAGTTTTCCTAACTATGCTACCAGCTTCTGGAATTAACTCTACCACCTTATAAGAAGGATGACCCATTCTCTTATGCCAAAGCTCAAAAGACCCCACATCAGCTACCTTGCAAGCATGTACCGATGTCACTCCCTTGAGAAAGTACAGCCCCTCGCGTTGCTCACCCGCTCCAATCAGGTTCCTCGAATTTAGGTCTTGTGTAGCACAAATTTTGTTAGTAAGTTGAATAACCAAATTTGAATCATTAAGTAATTGTGATACAGAGATCAGATTGCAATTCAAATTTGGCACATAAAGGACTCGTTGTAATTTCAAGTCTCCTCCAAGCAACACAGTTCCTTCTTTCACCGCCAAGGTCTTTTCTCCATTAGGTAACCTGACTGAGCATGGCACAATGTCACACAATTCACTCAAAAATGTCAACGTTCCTGTCATATGATGGGAAGCTCCTGTGTCAATAATTCAAGGAAATATCCTCTGCATACCTGTCAGCGTCTCATTGCCACCATTCTGACAAGAATTCAACATGCCCAGCAAAGCAACCCACTGCTCTTCATTTAATCCACTAAGACCCTTTCGATCTGAATCTGTCACAATTCCACGCCCACCATCAACTCCAGTTGCTTGTGTGGCGTTAGCCTGGCGACTCCTCCTTGCTACGTCCTGCTCCATTGCCACGCTTTTGACCACCTCCTCGTCCAGCAGAAGTTCCACGTGATCTATTACCCCACCATTCTTGTGGAAACCCATATACATTTATTATTTATTATTATTTTATTTTAATTAGCTAACAATAATTTAATATATTTATAAAAAATATATATATTTTATTGGATGGTCTGCTTATTTATTTTTAGATATATATATATATATTATTTTTGAAATTAAATATATATCTGCAATCTGAACAACCCAGTTCAATAATAACTCTTATCCCATTCTACACCTAATAGAACTCTTGAAATATATATATACCCTAATCATCTCTTCTGCTAAACTTTGCTCTCAAAACCTATTTGTCACCTCCTTTTTCTATCAAATACTCTCAACAGGTATTTTCATTATCTTTTAAATTATTATTATATATATATGTACATATATATATATATATATATATATGTACATATATATATATATAATTTACTATTTATAATCTGATGTGCGCAGAGAATCCCTAAATTTTTACTTCTCTATTCATCACCTTCGATTCTGTTTTTAAGATAAAAATTCTCATTCTTTATTCAATAATGGGTGAATTTGATTTTATTTTCTTTCCTCGATTTGTTACAACTACTCTAGAAATTTATTTATTTTTTCTTTGACCATTGGTATTGAATTGGGTTGATCATGATTACTGTGAGATAGTAACCTTCAATTTAGATTATATATATATATAAATCTTTGTACCTTCGTCCACGTCCATGTATATATATATAAACCCTTTATTCTCTGTTCGTCCACGTTCTTCTACCATACATATATATATATATATATATATATATATATTAAAATTATTTTATTTTATTATTATTAAATATTTTTCTTTTATATTTTGGGTATGTAGGAAATTCAGATATTCATTCTGTCAGCTGAAATTGTCTCTCTTTTATTGAATCTAGCTATTATTTTGGAGGTTCCAGGTGAGTGGTAATTATAGTACATGGCATCGTTTTAGTCCCTTTTAAAATTTCTTAGCATTAAGTTTGTTATTAAATGAAATTTTAAATCAATATTTTAACAATTATTTTATATGTGATTTTCTAGAGTTTTATTTTATTCTGTAATTTTATTTCGATTTTGATTAAATAATTGATTTTGTCAACTATCTCTGCATTAGACCCATTAGGATTCCGGGAACAGGCCTTTAATGTATTTATATTGATTAATATTTGACTATAAAATTTACCATGTGTTACTAAATTGATTTGAGATTGATTTGATTTTATTGACTCTCTGAAACTATTAAAGTACACTATTGGAATTGCACTATCAGTTATTATTTGCTATCTGAGATTTTTTATTGATTTTGATTGATTTGTACAAATTGATTTTCTATTTTGAATTGGTACCTGTGCCCAGTATCTATTTCTGTTATCTGGCCCCGCTGTGTGGACTATCACGGTATTAGGTTGCATTGTCGAGTCATGCATCATTGCAGTTTATGGGTTGCATTAGTATCATATGCATTGATATCTGTGAAGGAGGAAGAAGGTATCTAATATCTGGTAGCGCGCTTACCATCTGGCCTTTGGTGATGTGGGGTATCATCACCCTGGTGCACTGTACCATAAAATTTTTATTGAATGAATTTCTTTTATATATATATATATGTTTTATGAAGTTATTTTATTAATGATTTTGACAGCATGAGCATGATTTTATTGAATAGAAAATTTGTTGTGAAATTAATCAAGCGTCTGCCTGTTCCTATTCCGTTGTGTGCTATAATTATCATTCACTGAGCATCTAGCTCAAACCACGTTTTCTCTGTGCATTATCTGTTTGGATCGGTAGAATTCGCGGTGATCCAAATATTCAGACCATTTTCTAGAGAGGGACAACTTTGATTTGTTCTCATGGTATGCCCGAATTCGTGTTTTCTCGGGCTAATAATTAGTTTGGTTTATTGAACAGTTTAAGTTTTTATTGAAATCTGTAGAGACTCCACAGTTTACCTATGAGATATTTATGATGTTTATTCAGCATTTTGTTTATTTGGATTTTGTCTATTTTTGAGATTAGTAAGTGACAATATATTCATTCAAGATACTCTGATAAGGCTTGCATGATTTAAGAATACTTAAATTATGTGCCGATCACGGTTCAGAATTTTGGGTCGTGACAAAGTTGGTATTAGAGCTCGATTGAGGTCTAGTAAACTTGCGGAGCATAGGATCCTTAACGTCTTTTCAGTTTATCATTGCTTTAGATATCTGCGTCCTTCGTACTTTTTCACCTGTCTTAATTTGGCTCACATTTTCAGATTTAATACTTGTTTATTAAAATAAATAGGTGTCTGAGTCTGTTAAACGTAAGAGGAGAGCTAGGGCCAAGGGTATTAATGGTGCAAACCTTGATCCAACAAGGGAGGTACCACCTCAAACTATTAATCAGACATCTGAACAGACGCCTATGGCTAAGACTGGGGCACAACCATTCCTTTGTTTCTCCATACTTTTCCATGATATTTAGTACACCACCTACTTTGTTAGAGTATCCTTTATCTGTATCAACACCTATGAGGAATGCAATAGACACTGATATGGTGTATAGGGGATGTATAGTTCACATTGGAGATAGGGAATTAGCTACAGATCTTATTTCTTTAGATATATTTGAGTTTGATGTGATTTTAGGCATGGATTGGTTAGCCACTTATCACGTTTCATTGGATTGTCATAATAAAGTTGTACTCTTTAAAATTCCTGGGGAGGCAAGATTTCAATTTCAGGGAGATCGCAGTATAGCCTCTAGTAATCTTATCTCCGTAGTGAGTGCTAGACGATTATTGCGAAAGAGGTGTAAAGGGTATCTAGCTTATGTTAGAGATGTTCAGGTAGAAGGTGCAGGTTTGGAGAATGTTACAGTGGTTAAGGAATTTCCTGATGTGTTTCCAGAAGATTTATCATGTTTACCCCCGGAGCGAGAGGTAGAGTTTAGTATAGACTTAGTTCTTGGAACTGAGCCCATATCTATGCCACCTTATCGCATGGCACCCGCAGAACTTAAAGAGTTGAAGGAGCAATTATAGGACCTACTAGATAAGGGGTTTATTCGCCCTAGTATTTCTCCATGGGGTGCTCCTGTGTTATTTGTACGGAAGAAGGATGGGTCTTTGAGAATGTGCATGGATTATAGGCAATTGAATAAGGTAACTGTGCGTAATAAGTATCCTCTTCCACACATAGATGACCTGTTTGACCAACTTCAAGGTGCAAAGTATTTTTCCAAGATTGATCTTCGATTTGGGTATCATCAATTGAGGGTCAAGAAAGAAGACATACTCAAGACGGCCTTTAGGACTAGGTATGAACACTATGAATTTCTTATAATGTCTTTTGGTCTTACCAATGCTCTGGCCGCTTTTATGGATCTCATGAATAGAGTTTTCAAGCCTTTCTTAGATCAATTTGTTATAGTGTTCATCGATGAAATTCTAGTGTACTCAAAGAGTAAGGAGGAGCATGAGCAGCATTTGAGAATTGTCCTTCAGACCTTACGAGAACACAAGCTATATGCCAAGTTTTCAAAATGTGAGTTCTAGTTAGATAATGTGGCTTTCCTAGGCCATACAGTATCGAAGGATAGGGTGTGCGTTGATAAGAAGAAAGTTGAGGCAATGCTTCATTGGCCTAGACTCACAACTGTGTCAGAGATTCATAGTTTCTTGGGTTTAGCAGGGTATTATAGATGGTTTGTTCAAGACTTCTCTCGTATTGCAGCACCTTTAACTAAGTTGACACAGAAGAATGTGAAATTTCAGTGGTCTGAGGCTTGTGAAAAAAGTTTTCAGGAGCTTAAGACTTGTTTAACTACAGCACCAATGTTAGCTCTTCCATCCGGATCAGGGGGTTATGTAGTATATTGTGATGCTTCTAGGATTGGTTTAGGATGTGTTTTGATGCAACATGGACGGGTTATTGCATATGCTTCTCGTCAGTTGAAAAGGCACGAGCAGAATTATCCAACTCATGATTTGGAAATGGCTACAGTAATTTTTGCTTTGAAAATCTGGAGGCACTATCTGTATGGTGAGACTTGTGAAATCTTCATTGATCACAAAAGTCTCAAATACATTTTTGACCAATGTGATCTTAATCTTAGGCAAAGGAGATGGGTAGAATTGCTGAAGGATTATGATTGCACCATATAGTATCACCCTGGAAAAGCTAATGTAGTGGCTGATGCTCTAAGCAGGAAGTCTTTTGGTAGTTTAGCCCATATATCTACCAAGATAAGGCCTCTGATTGGTGAATTACATGGGTTGCTAGATCAGGGAGTAGAGTTTAAAATCATAGCTGGATCATTCTTAGCACATTTTCGAGTTAGGCCTATCTTGATTGATAGAATTAAGGCTACTCAAAAGAGGGACTCTCAGCTATGTGTGATTATAAATACTATTCATCAAGGCCAAGCTCAAGGGTTCATGTTAAATGATGATGGAGTTCTTCGTTATGGCACTAGACTTTGTGTCCCCAATGTTGATGAGTTGAGAAGAGAAATCATGGAGGAGGCACACCATTCTGCTTACACAGTACACCCAGGTTCAACTAAGATGTATCGTGATTTAAGGGAGCATTATTGGTGGGGTGGCATGAAAAGGGATGTTGCAGACTTTGTTGCAAAATGTTTGACTTCTCAGCAGGTTAAGGCAGAACATCAGAGACCATCTGAGTTACTTCAGCCATTGCCTATTCCCGAGTGGAAGTGGGAGCATATTGCCATGGACTTTGTTGTGGGTTTACCTAGTACACGAAGTGATTGCAATGCAATCTGGGTGATAGTGGACAGATTGACAAAATCTGCTCATTTCCTTCCTGTGAAGACTACATATGATGTTGCAGACTTTGTTGCAAAATGTTTGACTTCTCGGCAGTTAAGCGAACATCGAGACCATCGAGTTACTTGACCATTGCCTATTCCCCGAGTGGAAGTGGGAGCATATTGCCATGGACTTTGTTGTGGGTTTACCTAGTACACGAAGTGATTGCAATGCAATCTGGGTGATAGTGGACAGATTGACAAAATCTGCTCATTTCCTTCCTGTGAAGACTACATATGACTTTGCTAAACTTGCACAGTTGTATATAAACAAGATTGTTAGTCTTCATGGAGTTCCAGTTTCCATTGTCTCTGATCGTGGTACTCAGTTTACTTCTCGATTTTGGAAGAAATTCCAAGAAGCTTTAGGAACACGAGTAGACTTTAGTACTGCTTTTCACCCTCAGACGGATGGACAGTCAGAAAGGACCATACAGACATTAGAGGACATGCTTCGTGCATGCGTTATGGATTTTGGTGGCTGTTGGGATCATCATTTGCCTTTAGTGGAGTTTGCTTATAATAACAGTTATCAGGCAAGTATAGAGATGGCTCCATATGAGGCATTATATGGTCGAAAGTGTAGGTCACCGGTTTGTTGGGATGAAGTTGGAGAAAGAAGGCTTACTAGACCAGAGTTGATACAATTAACTTCAGAAAAGGTTCGACTAATTCGTGATCGACTTTTGACTGCTCAAAGTCGACAGAGAAGTTATGCTGACCCTAAGCGTAAAGATGTAGAATTTATGATTGGTGATCATGTATTTCTGAGAGTTTCCCCTATGAAAGGAATCATGAGGTTTGGGAAGAAAGGGAAGCTTAGCCCTCGTTTTGTTGGTCCATTTGAAATTTTGGAGAGAATTAGAGCAGTTGCTTACCGTTTAGCCCTTCCACCTGGTTTTGCACATGTACATCCAGTTTTTCATATTTCTATGCTTAGGAAGTATGTACCAGATCCATCTCATGTGTTACAACCTCAAACCATGCAATTTAGGGATGATATGTCATATGAAGAGCAACCAGTAAAGATTTTAGATCGACAAATTAGGAAACTCCGATCTAAGGAAGTAGCTTTGATCAAAGTCTTGTGGCATAATCACTCAAGTAGTGAGGCCACATGGGAGGCAAAATCTGAAATGCAAGCCAAATATCTTTACTTATTTGATTCTTCAGGTTAGAATTTTGTCTATTCAAATTCGGGGACCGAATTTTTTTTAAAGGGGGAAGTATGTGGAAACCCATATATATTTATTATTTATTATTATTTTATTTTAATTAGCTAACAATAATTTAATATATTTATAAAAAATATATATATTTTATTGGATGGTCTGCTTATTTATTTTTAGATATATATATATATATATATATATATTATTTTTGAAATTAAATATATATCTGCAATCTGAACAACCCAGTTCAATAATAACTCTTATCCCATTCTACACCTAATAGAACTCTTGAAATATATATATACCCTAATCATCTCTTCTGCTAAACTTTGCTCTCAAAACCTATTTGTCACCTCCTTTTTCTATCAAATACTCTCAACAGGTATTTTCATTATCTTTTAAATTATTATTATATATGTACATATATATATATGTATAAATATAAAAAATTTACTATTTATAATCTGATGTGCGCAGAGAATCCCTAAATTTTTACTTCTCTATTCATCACCTTCGATTCTGTTTTCAAGGTAAAAATTCTCATTCTTTATTCAATAATTGGTGAATTTGATTTTATTTTCTTTCCTCGATTTCTTACAACTACTCTAGAAATTTATTTTTTTTTTCTTTGACCATTGGTATTGAATTGGGTTGATCATGATTACTGTGAGATAGTAACCTTCAATTTAGATTATATATATATATATATATATATATATATATTAAAATTATTTTAAAATTATTTTATTTTATTATTATTAAATATTTTTCTTTTATATTTTGGGTATGTAGGAAATTCAGAAATTCATTCTGTCAGCTAAAATTGTCTCTCTTTTATTGAATCTAGCTATTATTTTGGAGGTTTCAGGTGAGTGGTAATTATAGTACATGGCATCGTTTTAGTCCCTTTTAAAATTTCTTAGCATTAAGTTTGTTATTAAATAAAATTTTAAATCAATATTTTAACAATTATTTTATATGTGATTTTCTAGAGTTTTATTTTATTCTTTAATTTTACTTCGATTTTGATTAAATAATTGATTTTGTCAACTATTTCTGCATTAGACCTATTAGGATTCCGGGAACAGGCCTTTAATGTATTTATATTGATTGATATTTGACTATAAAATTTACCGATGTGTTACTAAATTGATTTGAGATTGATCTGATTTTATTGACTCTCTGAAACTATTGAAGTACACTATTGGAATTGCACTATCAGTTATTATTTGCTATTTGAGATTTTTTATTGATTTTGATTGATTTGTACAAATTGATTTTCTTTTTTGAATTGGTACCTGTGCCCAGTATCTGTTTCTATTATCTGGCCCCGCCGTGTGGACTATCACGGTATTAGATTATATTGTCGAGTCATGCATCATTGCAGTTTATGGGTTGCATTAGTATCATATGCATTGATATCTGTGAAGGAGAAAGAAGGTATCTAATATCTGGTAGCGCGCTTATCATCTGGCATTTGGTGATGTGGGGTATCATCATCCTAGTGCACTGTACCATAAATTTTTATTGAATAAATTTCTTTTATATATATATGTTTTATGAAGTTATTTTATTAATGATTTTGACAGCATGAGCATGATTTTATTGAATAGAAAATTTGTTGTGAAATTAATCAAGCGTCTGCCTGTTCCTATTCCGTTGTGTGCTATAATTATCATTCACTGAGCATCTAGCTCAAACCACTTTTTCTCTGTCATTATCTGCTTTTGGATCGGTAGAATTCTGGTGATCCAAATATTCAGACCATTTTCTGGGAGAGGGACAACTTTGATTTGTTCTCATGGTATGCTGAAATTCGTGTTTTCTCGGGCTAATAATTAGTTTGGTTTATGAACAGTTTTAAGTTTTTATTGAATCTGTAGAGACTCATGATTTACCTATGGGATATTTATGATGTTTATTCAAAGATTTTGTTTATTTGGATTTTGTCTATTTTTGAGATTAGTAAGTGACAATATATTCATTCAAGATACTCTGATAAGGCTTGCATGATTTAAGAATACTTAAATTATGTGCCGGTCACGGTTCAGAATTTTGGGTCGTGACAATTCCGGATAACCTATCAGCTGGAAACAACTTTCAGCATCATGTCCCTCTCAGTTGCAATTAGAACAAATTGAGGATTTGTCTTTATCCCCCCCTGAATTTCGACTACCTGCTCGAATTGCAAAACTCATAGGATTGCCTCTTTCTTCCTTGGTTCGTGTCATAGTTCGCACCCGCTCTTGCTGAACAACCATAGCATAGGCACGATTCAAATTGGGCAAGGGTTCAGTGCTTAAAATATTAGAGCGCATTGTCCCATATCCTTCTTCATCTAAGCCCATCAAAAACTGATGAACTCTCTCTTCTTCACGCTTTCTTTCCAATTCAATGGTAAGATTGCATCTGCACTCGCAGGATACACACCGTATCGATCATAGTTGTTTATTTTATCCCATAACGTTTTGAGTCTTCCGAAATAGGACATGATCGGTTGACCTTCCTGCCTACAATTCGCCAGATCCGATCTCAGTTGCTGCATTCGTGGACCATTCCCAATCGAGAACCTCTGTTTAATATCCTCCCACAGATCCTTTACGTTCTCCATGTGAGAGATGGTCGAGCGAAGCGTCGGTTCAAAGGTGTTAAACACCCAAGAAACCAGCATAGAGTTAACCGTCCACCAATTTTCGAGTTCCAGTGAGTGATCTGCTGGTTACTTGACAGATCAATCAATAAAACCATATTTCTTTTTGGCCCGCAATGCAGTCCGCATAGCTCGCGCCCATTCTTCGTAATTCTTGCCCTTCAACTGAACTTGGGTAATCAAGTTACCTGAGTTGTCATTCGAATTCAGTGTGTAAGAACTAGAAGTTTTCTTCCCTGATCTAGAACTCTCATTTTTCTTTTCATCGGCCATGGCTCTGATACCATGTAAAAGAACTAAGAAATTTTGAAATAAGAATTCTGATCTTTATTGCCCCAGAAATCAAAGATATATATATAAATTACAGCTAACAAATAGGTTCCTAATCAAGCTAAACTATCAAAATTGTATCAGAATCATACAACAAAAGGTAAGAACAGATATGCACACAAAAATTCCTAAACAAATACCCTAAATAAATGCAAAATAAGTGGCAGCTAATAGCTGCCTTTCCAATAAAATACAAAATACTTATATATGCAATATAAATACATACCATTAGTTTAATATTACAACCAAACAATAAAAAAAAATATTATCCTAGACGTAGTTTACAGTTTAAGTAACTGTGTTTTTATCAAATTGATTCCTTAAGCATAAATAAACTAGCACGATGATAATATTGTAAAAAATTATTATTATTATTATTATTATTATTATTATTATTATTATTATTATTATTATTATTATTATTACATGTAAAAAATGTTTTTGAAAATTAGTTATTATTACTTTAAAGGTTAATTTATATCTCCTTATATAATAAGAGTATTTATTATACACTGTGGTTTACTTTCTCAATACAGGACTACGTCCATGGGTATATTATTTTATACTATCAATAAAAATAATCATTAATTACAAGCTTAAATCTAGCTACTCATCATCTTAATTACACCCAAGATAATTCTAACATCATAACTGTTCATAATAAATATATTAAAATCTCTCATTTTCTTATAGATAAAACCTAATATATTTATTATTTTAACTATTACACACAAAGGTTGTCTTAAACTACAATAGACAATAGTTTCTTCCTCTTGGATTATGCCCACTTTAAACGAAGCCTCTCTCTATCCATGAAACTGCAAACCCCTATCTCTTTACGAGACTATAATAGGCAAGTATTACTCTACTCAATAGGTAAAAACCTCTTCTTCCTTAGGTGAATTATCCTCTCCGCAATAGGCAAGAGTCCTCTTCATAGACAAAGTCAAATAACCTTTTCATTATACACTTATTTATAGTATTAATTTCTCGATTCTAATTTAATTAGGAATTTCACTCAATTAAGAAATAACAGTATAATATGAGTTTGTCCTTTTAGGAAATAATCCTTCATCCTATTAAACAAATTTTTTTTCACTCAAACTAGAAAAAGGGTCTTCAAATCTTAATAGAATTTTGAGTTACAAATCTAATAATGTTTTTATAATATTTATTGTTTATCTTTTTTAAACTTTCTTTTAAACAATGTAAAGTTATTAAACCAAAACTTCCTTGCAAACAAGATAATAATAATAATAATAATAATAATAATAATAATAATAATAATAATAATAATAATAATAATCTTATCTTACTTCTTTGCACTCCTCCCACACACAATTTATATTTGAGTTATGAACTAAAGTCTCGTTTATTTATTTAATTTTTTTTTTTTTTAAATAAGTCCCGTTTCATATTGATGGTTTATATTTTTTTTTCTAAGTATTGTTATTATTGTTATTATATATAGTTAACTTTTTTAAAAATAATATTTTGATTATAATCATGATCAAAAAACTTAAAATCATAAAATTACATATAAATTGAACTCGCAAACAAAAATTTTAAACACTCATAAATAGTTAGCCTAAATTCCCGATTTGATTGACATATCATTTTATAATAGTTGCATCATAAGTTGATCTTATATATAATTAATATTGCTTTATGACATCCTATATATACCCAGTAATGATTTTGACCTCTCCTCTTTCATGAGTAGTTAGATTTACCCAAAAAAAAAAAAATCAAATACCAAATTTTAACATTGTTAATCATGGATTGAATGCAAATAAATAATTGGGAAAAACAAATTAGATTAATTAAAGGAATCTTGCATCATTAGAAGGCTACAAGTAGAGGACAACGCTAGGCTTTAATTAGAAACAGAAATGATATAGCATGCAAGAAATTTCATGGAAATTTTTAGTAAAAAAATATATCTATAAAGAATATCTACATTTAGCGTTATTTAAACAAATTGATATTATTATTAAAATTGCTGTTAAAAAAATATTTTTTAAAATATATTAATAAAATAATATTAAATAATTATTTAAAATTTTATTTGATAAATTTTAATAATAAAAATATTAAAATAACAAAACAATTTTTTCAATAGTATCTAAAATGAAACTTTTTCCTTCAAAAGCAGTTTTATTCTTCCACCCTTAATGCCAAACATGCACAACAGCAGCGACATGAAAATATTGCTTTCTGAATCGGAACAAACAATTCACATTCACCTGTACTTGTTCTCACAGCACATTGAACATGACTAGCAATATCCACCAGTTTATTCTCTCTAATTCCCCAAAATCACAATTTTGGGTATTTTTGCTATGCAAATGCAAGGTCAATCTGAACCATGTGCTGCTTGCATTTGATGATAGCAAATGAAAGAAATAATTATAACACATGACATGAGAGGTAATTGAATTGAAGCATGTAGATTATGTGACAAAATTGCAAAATTGAAACCTGCAACTATTTCCCCTTCAAGGGCATGAAATTGTTGCCAACTGTTGTCCTCTCCTCCTTGAATGGTTGAGTTGATGAGTCAGAAAGACTTGGTATCCTTGAGACACTACCTTTCCCTTTCTTGGCATTTGGTCCCAGCTCCTCTATCATATATTTCCACCCATCAATCGGTCTTCTCCGGCTAAATATGTGAGTCTTGATAAAACTAGCTATCTGCAAGCAATTACATGAAATAGGAAGTAAGAATAGAATGGTGACCAGCAGAGAAGAGTAAGAAGTCAATAGAAAAAAAAAAGGAAAAAAAAATATTAGATTAGAACATCATGGCACAAATTTGAAAATTCCCACATTCTACACCAAAGATCCTTTTTTCTTCTGAACTTCTCTTCTGAAAAACACACATACATACACTCTTCTTTTTGTTTCAGTTAATCAACATCCACTTCAAAATTTGTGATCTGATTACAGCTCTAACTGCCATTACCTGTGCATTAACTGGTAAAAGATGATGATTTGGCTGACGAACATTTCACATCTATGACTACTAGAAAAAGAAAACAAGCAACATGCATGATGGTATTGACTCACCTGGAATTTGCTGTATGCAATTCGACGATCAAATTCTTGGAGGAGAATATCTTCTTCCCTTTGTGACATCTCCCATATATTCCCATCTTGCACCTTAGATGTTGTTTCCCAACCATCCGGCTTGCTTTTAAACTCTGAAGACCTTGGGGCTCTTGAGTTGTCCAAGTCATTGTTGGCAGTATCAAAAATCCTGCAAATTATCTAGCTATTTATGCAACAATTTCAACAATAACCCAATACCCATCTTATAAATTTTATTCAAAATGTGCTATCTGCTGAGAGAGAGAGAGAGAGAGAGAGAGAGAGAGAGAATTTGAACAAAAAGGAAAAGCAGCCACTTCTATGTGAAGAACAAAATGTTTCTTTTTGCTTTAGTTCCTAGCAACTAGCAAGTGTGCAAGGATGAGATAATTGTCTAATATATTAAGTGAATTTATATGAATTTCACAGGCTTTGCCTATATTGAATAATGTACCTATAATAAATAATGAAGGAATTCGAGAATAGATATCCTTCATGTGGGTTGACCGAAAAAAAGTTGGTTAACTTCCCAGCTCAAATAGTCAAGCATCTTGGTCTGATACATACTCCCTTCAAAACGTGATCTTTAACATTTCGCTGTTTTATATTGTCAAATTACTATTGCTTTTGTAGGAAAATGAAAATAAATGCATTCAATAGCTAACTTTAGAGTATTAATTAATAGTAAGTATTTGAGCTTCAACTCCGAAGCAAAGCTAAGATCATTGTTTAATTACTAGCTATTCAATTTGAAACTAGCTTAACACTAATTAACATAGAATTATTAAACCAATATCAGGCAATATGCACTAGAGCAAAGGCCTTTGCTTAGCAGTTAGTAAAGGCTGAAATAACGAACATTGTAATCGAAAATGATGCAAGTTCACAATCTTCAAGTTGAATGTTGGATTGATAAGTGGTTAAGAATCATAACAATGGGGGAGAAATTTTGCAATTTTTCTGTTCCAAGGAGTCATTTATCTATTTGACAGAGGCATCATATACCAAGCAGAAAATAGCATCAAAAATAAAAAATAAAATAAAATAGCAATCTGCAGAAGGAAGAAAAACTGAGCAAACGTACTCAGAGCAGCTATCAAGCAACCGGTCAATATCATCTGCTGAAGCTAGACCTGAATCCCCCAATTTAGCCTCCTGTTGCTTCTCAATCTCTTTCATCCATAACCCAGCATGGATTCTCTGCTTCTTCAACCTGTAATCCTTCTTCATATTCTCCAAACTATAAAGTGAAGTCCCATCCCCAGGACCCCTCTTCCCTTCCTTATCTCGCTGCTGTTGTTGATGAGTCTTGGTCACTTTACGCCTTTCGTTCCAGTTTTCATTCATTTCCTCCACAAATGCCTTGGTCTCTGCATCTGCCTCTGGTGACAGCGCCACCGCTGAGTCTTTGGATGGGAAATTCACGTCCGTCTCCCACGGAGCTCTGTTTTTGGCTGTGATGTCCTCTGGCAGCCAGGCAGTTTCCCAAGCATCGTTCCATTCATCGTTGTCGTTTTTGTTGGACTTGGTGGATAGGGAATTGCAAAGGGCAGTTGAATCAAAATGCGTTTTTGGGATCGTGGAGATGAGTCCATAGATAGGTGTTGCTCTTTTTATGGTAATAACTGCTAAGCGTCGAAGGGAATGCATATTTGTGTTTCTTCAGAGTTGAAATAGATGTCAGGAAGCAATCGAAGATTTAGGTTGGAGAAACTATGAGTGATGTGGCTAAATAATTAGCATTTTGCAGTTGCAGAGATCATTTGGGTCCAGTATTTATGCAATTTTGCTTTAGGGTTAATCATCAAGAACATGATTGTGAAAAAATGCATGTCTCTAAAATAAACAACAGGTTGTCAGTATCAGTGTCACCAGATCATTGGAGGGTCCAGTCTGAAAGGATTTGCATGTGCCCGACTCAGTCCAATATATATAAAGATATTTTTAAAAATATATTTAATATAAAATGATTAAATATATAATATTTATAAATTAGAAAATGATTTTTTTTTTTTTTTTTTTTGCATTCATATGCCTATTAGATTTTAAAATAAATAAAAATATGACCAAATAAGCAATAATAAACTAAACTTCACATATATAGCCATGACCTCAAACTTTGTTATCCTGCATATATATGGCCAGCTACTGGGAGCATGGGTCAATATTGTTCCATTTTTTTTTCCCTTTCGATGTTTTTCTTTCCTTCAGTTTTTGCACCTGATTTCTAATTTCAGTAATTTTTCTGACACTGAAGCATCTGAACATGCAGTGAGATGCGCAGAAAAATAACTGCTAAATAAGCAGAAAATCAAATCAAAATACAAAATCGCTAATCAAAGAGAGGTCATATACCAGTCCCAAAAAACACAATTACTAGCAGCTAAAAACACTATATAATCACACCACATCAATATGAATAAGAGAAGCAAGAAAAATCACTGAATAGCCAAAATCAAAGCATATCACAGATGCAGTGAAAAAATGCTTTGATAAGTCAAGAAACAGAAGCAAAGTAGTACAAAAGCAAAACTAACGGTTATATTAAAAAGAGATGTGCACCATTGTTGTTAATTTCTGGTGCTTTTCTTTGTGATCTTATTATAGAAGCCACGGAAACAAACAAAAACGAATTGTAGAAGAAGGAAGGAGTTTTCTGTGTCGAGATTGTTTATATGAATTTTTTCCCACGAACCCTAACTCTTATTAGGTTAGAGATGTAAACGGGCAAGGAACCCACATAATTGAAGGTGCCCAAACCCACATAAAATATATACTACCAAACTCGTCTCAAACCCAAATCACTTACTTCTTGTTACCCAAACCCATTTGATTTTTATATTTAAATGGGTTGGTACCTGCTGAACCTGAATCCAGAAAGTTGGGAAAGAAATTTTTAAATTACAATTAGAAACTATCTTCTAAAAATCTAAGACTTACAATTAGAAACTATCTTCTAAACGTCTAAGACTCTAATAGCAAACAATTAGAAACAATCCATTCTTTTTTTGTTTGGCACATTTGAAACTTCCAAAAAGCAACAAATGAAAATATTACAAAACCATAGTTGTAAAAAATCCATAGGTTCTGCTGCATCTAAACCCAAAACCTAAGACTCTGGAGACTATCAGAATTTCAGGCTGCATCATTTCTATTAACCGTGGTATCAAATGATGCAGGGAAAAAAACCAATACTTTGTTTGATTAGCATAGTCAAACACCGTCTGAACAGAAAATTAACCAATCTAGAAAAATCAAGATTTACCAAAATCCAAAAACAAGCTATAAACCTGGCAAATAAGACTTTAATTGAATAAGGAAAAATCTAAATACCCATCCATTCTAATTCGATTCAACCGATACATCAAATAAAACCCATCAATGAAACAAAATAATTCAATCCAAAACAGGTTGGAAAAGAGCAGGTACCAAGGGAGGAGATTTGCCTGAGTGTTGAGAGAAAGCTGATGGTGGTTTTTTATATCATAACGCTTCAAAGGAAATTAAAGAGATTATAATTAGATTTTGACAATTAATTTGTTGTAATATGTATGTAATTAATGTAAATTTGAGCACCTAATTACAAGATTAAAAAAAAATCACTATGATAAAAAACAGTAATCAAAGTTAGAATAAAGCTAATTATATAAAATTAGCTATTTTACATGTCACTATTTTCCAGTATTCACATTTCCAATAATTTTATAAATAATTTACTATTTTAAACTTGAAAATATGCTTGCTACTAACTACCAGCACGTTTCTTTCTAGTGGACATCTAAGATTAACTCATCGATTTCGTCTATTACTGCAACTAATCGCTAACATATTTGACAGAATCAAAGAGGTAAATTTAATATACAGAGATTACAAACTCCTCTCAATTACTCAGATATGCAGCTACTCGTACATCCCCATCCAGAGCTTAGGAAACACTAGAGGGATGGGTATATGAATAATATTAAGTAATTAATCATGCCACTAGAAAGATGAATACAGTAGAAGCACGGTACAATGTGGATGGAACAGATCAAGCAAAATGGAAGAACCAACTCTGTTTAGATGTAAAGTTAGAATAAACTGACCTAAGAGAAGTAGAGAACGAACCCAAGCAACGCCGGCGGGTAAACGAGAACAAACCCAAGAATCGCCGGTGAACCACACGTTTGAATGTCTTCGGCGCTGTGCTGAGAACGAAGCTGAATTTGCTATAAAGTGCTCATCTGCTGTGAAGATAGGCTATTTGTTGCTGTTTAGGAATGAGGGAAGGCAGTGTACGCCTAGGGTTAGAATGAAAGAGTTTGGGAATTGAACTGTAGAGTAGGAATAATGGCTAATTATTGGATGCTCTGCTGCACAATAGCGACTTTAATGAATTTCAAGGACATTTAGATTTCATTTATAAATTTTTAAATTTATTTATAAATTAAAATTAAATTTATTTAAAATAAATTAAAAATTATAAGTAAATTATTTTTATTTTTAATTAATTTATTTATTTATAAGATTATATTATTTTAATTTTTTTAAAAATATTAATATTATTCTATTTTAATTATACTAATGATGTATTATTTTTTATTATTTTGATAAATTAAATTACTTTTTAAGAATCTTTTAATTAAATATTTAAATTATTTAAAATTAATTTTAAATAATTTTATTAAAAAATTAATTATTCATTTTTAAATTAATTTATAAAGCAAAAAATATTTTTTAAGTTAAAAATTAAAAATAGATAATAAATGCATTAGCTTTTACCTTTTTAGTATATAGACCCTATAATTTGTTTATATAATACCAAGTGATTATATGTAATAATGGTAAATTAATGACAACAAGGATAATTTGTTTAGTATAACTGTGATATATGTAAAGATATTGCTAATTTTTTTAACCTTATTAAAATTAACCATGATTAGTTCTTTTTATACCGTAACTTTGTTAAAATATTTTTCTTATTTTTAAATACAAAATATTTATATCTTATAAAATAATTTTTGTGTGTATAAAATTTAAAATTAAATTATTTAATTATTATTTTATTTATTTCAATTATAAAATATACAATATGGCATAATAAATTAATAATTATATATCTATTGTAATAATAAAATAAATAATTCAATATTATAAATTAATAATTATATATTTATTTTAATAATTAAATCATATATATATATATATATATATATATATATATATATATATATATATATATCAACAGTTGGATAAAAATTTTACCAAACACTTTAAGATAATTAAGTTATCAACTATAACAGTTATGTGTATTTTTTAAAACTCCCTGAACTTTAAATTATTTTATAAAACTTACTTATTTCAATTTTTTTTTATAAAAGTCATTATAACCGAAAACTAAAAGTTTATAAGTTAACTTATTAACTTATCAACTATTTTATAAATAAAATTATTTTATTTTATTATTTTTTTAAATAAATATATAATACATAAAATACATATAGTTACCCTCTTATCATCAAATTCATTTTCTTTTTTTTCATCTCCACTAACAACCGTTAGTTAGATAATTTTATTTGTAAAATAATTAACATACTAATAAATTAATTTGAAAATATTTAATTTTAGATCATTTTTTATAAAATTAAATTAGAATTTTATTAATTTTATAAAAAAAAATTAAAATTTAATAATTTTTATAAAAAAATTTATAAAAATTAAAATTAAGTTGCTGTGTGACAATTGCCCAACCAAACATGATATTTAAAATGAGTGGCATGAGGACGCATTTCTACTTCTTTTATGGGCCAAAATTTAGGGAGTTTTTGAGTTTGACTTCCTAACCCATCATGGGAGAACATGGGCTTATAATTTCCTTCATTGAGAAAAGAGAAGAGATCTATCCCACGAGCGGCCCAACAATTTTTTCTTTTTTACAAAGATTTAATTGATTAGTTTCGTTTGTTTTATAGAAATTATATTCCTATAAAATATTTTTCATATTTTTAAACATTTAAAATATTTAAAATAATGAGTTGACGAAAAATAATTTTTTGATTAAAAGGAAAATTAAATTATTTTTAAAGAAAATGACTTTTTTTAAGAATTTTTTTTATTTTTTAGATTTTGATAATACTATTAAAATATAAAAATATTTATAAATATATGGTATATACACATATCATTAATTTATTATGACAACTAAATAATAAAAAATATTTTCAGATAGAAATTATTTTCCGTGAAACAAACACAGTTTAAGTTAAAAGTTTAGTATGAAATATGTCATATACTTATAATTTAGCCTTTTAGTCTTCACAAATAAATTTCATTTAATTCTTTTTAATACAATTTGTTTCGATAGGAACTCAAATTTGAGATTTTATAATCGTAAAGACAACGTCATTATTACTGAGTTAAATCTCATTAGTCAAATTCTGTGAAATTTTATGGAGTTCTTTTGCTCCAAACAATTCTACTTGAAGGCACAAGGCAGAATTTTGAAACATCAAAACAATTATTGCTAACTTGTAATACATTAGGAGTATGATAATTTCTTTGGAAAAAGAGAGACAAGTAACAAAGAAGGTAGACAAAACTACAAAATGTTCATCAAGCAAACAACGACCCACAAAAGAAAGGGCAGAAGAAGACAAAGGAGGAAAACAAGTGAAAGAAATCCAATGCCAAAATGTCTCAATATTCATATTCATATTCATAACAAAGAGATTATTATATTAATTACATGCTCATAGGACTTTCTGGATCATTGAGTGCTGCAATAGCTGTTTCAATTTGTATCTTCAAATGATCTTTCTCTTCTTCATTTGCCTGTAAATAGAGAGAGAGAAGGTATTAACCCAGATGCCATATATATACTTTCAAATTAATACTATTAGAATTTTTTAAAATTTTCTTTTCCATTTAAATGAAAAAAAAAATTTACCTAGATTCAATCATCATGAATTTAAAATCAACATATTTATTCTTAGAAAATAGATTGGGTGGTGGTGGAGGGGAATTTTTTTAAAATATATATATATCTTAGAATTATTTTTAAATATTTAAGATATTTCTCAAATTTTCATATTAATTTTTCAAAGGACAAAATGTACAGCAACAATAAGATTTTAATCTCAAATTTGTTGAAATCAACTATATAAATCATTTTCCACTAAGATATTTCGCAAATTTCATATTAGTTTTTATAAAAAAAAAAAAAGCTAATAATTAAATTTTAATTTCAAATTAATTAAGTCGAGTCGACCATATGAATTACTTTCTGTTATTCTCAATATTATACTACTTTCCTTTTAAACAAAAAAATCTTCTCAATGATATGTTAAAGATTTTTTTTACTTTAAATAATTTGTTTATATTTATTTTTAATCATTTCGTTGACCATTTCATTGAATTTTAATGAAAATTAGACTAATTTTAAATGAAAAATTATTTAATTAATAGAATGAATGATTAAATTATTATGCAATTTTTTTAAAAAAAATTCAAGAATATTCACTCAAATCTTCTATTTAGTTTAAAAAATATATCAAAATAGAAAAATTAATTCTTGATAAAATTGAAAAAAAAAAAAAAAAGATCCCATTTTCATAAATTTTAAATCATGAAGAACGTAATAAAAGAATTGCATGTGACAAAGACTGCGAAATTGACAAACAAAATGGCATGGAATACCAAACGTGTTCAAATTAGGAGTCAAAGTATAGTTTCGGCGATTCAACAAGTTTCTAATGTCGTTTTGTTTTAAAAGCATGGTCCTATAAAATCAAAATGCACATGGGAAACATGTTTCTTCCAAAACAAACCATTAGAGTCTAAAGACATGTGAAAATCGGATCTAATTTTTGTTCGCATTTCGCTTTTACGTTATTGAATATATAGCGTATTTCACATTACCTCGTCAACTAACATTATCTCAACTATATTTATTATAAATTATCTAAAATTTCATTTTAATTTAATATATTTTAATCACATATATATCAATTCAATCACAATCCATATTATTCAAAATCAGATACAAATTCGTCCGATCAAACATGATATCAAAAGCAATTAATAGCTCAATAATATATAAGTTTTGAAAAAGTTATTTATTATTTTAAAGTTTTTATGATTAAAATATATAAAATTTAATTTTAAATAAAATTTTAATACTCTATAATTAATATACAGTAAAAAGTGATTTTTTTAAACTCAATTTACAAATAAATTCCAATTGATGAATTAATGAGTTTATTTTGAGACTGTTAATATGAGTCTAATTAAGTTGTTGAAAGGAGCGGTTAATGGAAAGTGAGATTGAGATTTCGTAAGGATAGAGTTGGGTTAGACAGAGATGAGTGTTACAAAGATGATAACTTGTCAAGATGATGGAGGATAATTGAGAGAGATATTGTATGCCTTGATACAGTAGGGGAGAAATAAATGCACTGATTGTTGATAATAGAGTGAGTGTGTGTAGTAGATTAGTGTCAAATAGGCATTGTGAGGTGTGAAGGTAGAGGAAAGCTAATAGTCGAGGGGGTGAGGAGATGGAAGATGAACCTTTATGTTTTTGGTAGAAATAGTATCAGTCTCGTTGGAAATAATTTTTTTTCTTTTTTTTAATATAAATTAAATTTAATTAGTATAAATTTGAAAATTATATGTGCTGACCTGATATCTCTGATAATATTGAATAGGGCAACTAATGGTAGGTTTGAATCGTAGTGAAGTTTGAAGCTTAGGATATATTTGTTATAAAAAAAATTAGGGTACAATTGTTTAAAAAAAAAAAAGCAAATTTTGAGTTTTTTTAAACATTTTTTATGTTAACATGGTAAAATATGTTAGAATTAACTGTAGAAAAGACAACAAAGTGCAATTATAAACAAATTCAAAATTCAGGACATTTTTATTAAAAAAAAAATTAGAGTACAATAACAAAAAATCTCAAAATTATATTTTTTTGACATTATTTTTTAAAATAAAATTAAAAAAAATCAATAGTTAAATTGGCCTAACTTGAAATTAAATTAAAATCGAATAGAAACCAAAACTTATATATAAGAGTTAGATACTTTATAATTTAAAAAAAAAAATAGTTATGATATGAACTATAGTGATAATTTCAAGCGAATTTGAGAATTTAATTGCAACATCTTTTCTTCTCTAAAAGTTTTTTTTTTCTACTGTAATAAAAAAATTATATTATATAGTTAAAAACATTAGAGAAAAAAATATGATATTAGGGGTAATTTAAATCATTGCTAAATCATTATGATGATGGCTTTCTATTTCAAATGAAAAATATTTGATTTATTAAAAAATATTAAAAAATATATAAAAATTGCCAGAACACAATGAAACAATGATAGAACTAAGAAAAGGGAAGAGTAGAATTATGGATATTTTAGCTTAAAGTGAAAGTAATAAAGGGGTCCTTAACTTTTGGTTTGATTTGGACACTTTTTTGGGTGTTTATCACTAATAATATTGTTGAGTTAATATTCATATATTAAAAATAATTTTTGAATAAAATTAAATCTTAATTAATAAAAAATTTGCATTTTTAATAATTAAATTAATTAATTTATAAATTTAATTAAATTATATATAACAATTTCTTTCTTAAGTGGAACTTTTACATTACGCTTCTCATAATGATTATGCTTAATTTCCTTGCATATAGCTGTGATCAATTCACTTTAATAAAGCTGTCTGCATCTTATCATTTCTCCAATCTTGTCCCATATCTCACACACCATTTTTATTTTTTATGACTAAAATCTAAATCAACTTTTCTCTCTCTCTCTCTCTTCCCATTGCATGGGAAGAGCGGCCATTTTTTTACTATTTTTTTAATTCAAAATTTAGAGAAATTAAGATCAAATCATATAATTTTGTTTAAATTAATTTAGCTTCAATTCCATTAAAATTTTAAATTAAAATGTGGCTGGTGCTAACTTATTGAGTAAATACTGATAATTTAATTTTTAATAAATATATATATTAAAAAAATTAATATATATCTTTAATTTTATAATTTTTTTAAATTTTAAATTTATCCTTATTCATCAGAGTCGTCATAACCAATGATAAAAGGAAATGCCATTATATGACTAGGCTTTTAATCCAGACTAGGCCCCATTGGAATCATTACTCCGACAAACCTTAAAACTTTTTCAATATAATTGATTTCCATTTTGTCCTCATATGTACCCTTATGCTCTTAATGGTTTATTTTCTGTTAATGTTATTAATTAATTAATTATCCATTCAAAGTTTATTATTTTTTTAATTTGGCTTATTCACCATTTTCTAAAAAAGGCAATATAAATATATTTAAAATATTTATAACTCATTCATCCCTCTTAATAAATTATTCCTTAAAATTAATAAAATTTCCTAATTAATGAAAATTTAAATTTATTTTATTTAAAAACTTTCTATTTTTTATAAATTTTAGTTTAATAATATTAAAATTATTTTTAAAATAATAAAATTATTAAAAATTTCGCTTTTATTTATTTTAAGTGGAAAGAGATTATGATGGAATACTGACGCGATGTGCTAGAGCGTGCAATGCACGCACCACAGAGTTTTACGAAATTTAGCTTGATGTACAGTAATTTTGACACGTAGGAATGAAAGAGAAAGAGTACTGACCTCAATAAAGACAGTCTTGAGAAGCCTCCCTGAGACGCTTGTGATATTGGCTGTAATGATCTTAAGCTTCAAAGATTCAAATGCCTCACACAGTTTCACCATTGTATCTGTTCTTTTACTACATGTCAAGCTCACTAGCAGAGTCTTTTCTCCTATGTATTCAACGCTCATCTGAGATAAACACGTACTGTTAGTTTCAATGGACGCTCAAATTTGATATTTTACATTTTTTAAACTAATTTCAGCATCATTGAAATAAAATTTAGGTGTTATTTAATTATGGTAAGTTAAATTGTTTGTTTGGTTGGTATTTTGTCTTTAATTTTCAAAAAATAGATTCAAAAAATAGCTTAGTATAGACTTTGAACCAAGCAAGACTCTATTTTTTTATCAATTTTTAATCCTGCGAAGTGGGATTTATCTATGCCAGAAGGGGGAAAGAGTAACTAAGAGTTACCTCTAGATCTTCAATTGGGCAAGTTCTAGAGCCACCAGAATCATAGAATTGGTCAATTTTCTTCTTCTTGGATCTCAACAAAACTGGCAACTCTTGCTCATACTCATAACCAGGACTCTTCTTCAATTTCCCAGATTCCAATTCCATTATCTCAGCTTGGATTCTTCTCTCTTGTTCATGCAGTTCTTGGATGTAATCAATAGCATCCTTGATGATGGAAGCTTTGTCCATCTAAATGTATGTGATCAACCAAACAAAAAGCAAGATGAGCAACAAATCTTCTAAAAGGTTCGCATCGTTGAGAAATTAGAGGTCCAAGTGAGTAAATAACTAAATTAACCATGGGTTAACGCGTCACCTTGCTAATGTTGGGGACCACAGCTCTTAGAGCAAAGAGCCTATCATTAAGCTTCTTCCTCCTATTCCTCTCCGAAACAATATTCTTAGAAGCTGCCGCCGAAGCACCACCGTCCGGTGAACTGGAATCGTAATAGCCGGAAAACGTCTCATCCATGGCCCAGCTGCTTAAAATTAAGGAGCTTAATTTGTAAGTTGCAAAATCATCCCTAACAATAGAGAGAAAGAGAAAGAGAAAGAGATTTGAACAGAAACAAAAAGGATCAAACAAGTAAAACAAAACAGAATTCAAAACCAAAAAAAGAAAAAAATTAAAAAACCGAATTTCTACCTATCAAAATCAAGCTCTTCATTTGGGAAAAACATTTTAGGTTCCCAATAGTTTTGATACTCATCACCAATATTTTCAATAGGTTCCATTGGAGAAGAGCTTAATTATGTTGCAGAGAGAGAGAGAGAGAGAGAGAGAAGAGATGATGGTCTCTTCAAATGGTGGGTTTTTTCTTTTCAAAGAAAATTCACTCTGCACATGTGAGTGTTTTTCTTTTATAGGGAGGGGAGAGAGAGAGAGAGAGAGAGAGAAGGGGGGGGGGGGGAGCAATACCTCCTCTGCTTTGCTAAAGCCGCTTTCTAGAAAGATCTTAACCGTCCAATAAGATGTGGTCTATAAGGCCGCGTTGGTACCGAGTGCAAATCTAATTAATATATATATATATATTAAAAAAATTATTATTTAAATATATTATTTCAATAATTAATTCAATAAAATTAATTAACTAGCTTACATATTTTAAAAAACATATTCTTTAATAAAATTGAAATTTTGCTATGTAAGAACTAAAAATGAATCTATATTTTTTTTTAAATTGTTTAAATATTTTTATTCCATTCCTTATATATCAATTTTGTGTTTTCTCTACTAAAAAATAATATTTCTTGATTATTCTTAGATTTAGAAAAATTGATTAATTTTTTTATGTAGATAATTTGTACTATTTTTTCACAAAAATTGAAAAATTTATAGAGAATTAGGAGAGAAGGGGTGAGCAAAGGAGAAGAAAGGAGAAAAAAAAAAGAGTAAAAAAGAAATAAGAGGAAGAAAATTATGATAATTTAGATATAAAAAATAATTATAAGATTAAATAGTTAATAAAACTAAATTATAAAGATTAATTAATATATGTTTCAAATATATAGACTAATTAATTAGTTTTACTAAAATATAAAGATTAAATAGTAATTTGATTGATATGACTAACGGTAAAATTATAAAAGGACTAAATAATTTAACAAAATCAAAATATAAAGACTAAATAGTATATTTAATTTTTTAAATAAGAAATCAAATAACTAATTTCATTAAAATTTAATAATTGAATAACAATTTTCCCATATATTCATTATATAAAGCTAGTCAAACTTTCTTTCAAGCTGTCATGAGATAAATTTTCCCTTGAAAGTTCAGGTTCAACTCACTGGCGCCGCTCAGGTGACCTCTTCGATGATGGTCACCTTACACCATCAAATTATCTACAGATTGCAGGATCATGCTGTAGATCTCTCACAGCCATCTGTTTCCAATGATGCTCTGCTTGTATTGGCTTGTAATCTGTGTAATTAATTAATATAAAAAATAAAAGTATTTTTTATAATATTAATTATTCAATAATAATAATATTTAAAGTAAAAGAATAATTTAGTTTGAGCTTGGCCATGCTAATTATTAATTATTGCAATTTTTTTTTAATATTAATTACTAGTATTTTTGAGAAAAAAAAAAAAAACAATGTTATTCAGCATAATCTTTCTCAATAATATAAATACATGAGCTTGGAGGTTCAATCCCAAGAAAATGGTTGTCAAAAGCTAAGGCACCTCTAGTAATAGCATGAGTTGTTCTATTGACTTACCAACTAACTCATCTTATAGATTAATTGCTTCCTTGCTGTAAAAGAGATTTGATATCCAAGATAACACTACCAAACTTAGTTTGATTGTCATCAGAAGGTCCCATAGCCAAGACAACATTCTGAGAATCAACCTCCATGTCCACTTCATCAATTCCATGATCCATCAACCAAGAGACAATATAATTTAGTTTAATACTATAATTATAGCTAAAATTTACAAAATATCTAATTATATTTATTCAATTAAATTTGAATATTTGCAAGATTATTTATTTATTAATCATCATAATGACTTATTTTTTTACATTTTTTAATTTTTTTCATTTATTTATTTTTATGAGTGATGATGTATTTTAATTTTATATGTTAATTAATTTGTTTTTTCATTGAAAATAGATCTTAAAAAAGTGTAAAAAAATGTAGTTTCATTGAAATACTAAATGAGATATATAAGGATTAAAAATAAAATATTAAAATGAGAGTATTATAACTATATACTGTGAATTTTAATAATCAAATTATATAAAAATTAAAAATATTTTTAATAAAAAAAATGAAATATTAAAACTTAAATTAGTTATAAAAAAAATAATTTCTGCTAAATTTGCGCATAGAACTAGCATTTAGCTAGTATACAAAATTAGTATTAATCAAAATTTGACATTTGTAATCACCATTAATTAACACTTGGCATAATGAGAAAATACAAAATATTTGAGATTTAATATATTTATAATATTTAGAATTTGATTTTAATTTATTAATTTTTTTAATTATTACTGTATATAAAATATTAAAAATTTAAAAATATAAGATATTTAAAATTTTAAAAATGAAATTAGTTTATTAGATAATACTAACCAAATTTGAAATTTATTTTAATTTATCCTTTTTTAATTATAAATTTAATTATTGATATGACATGCAATGAAGTACCAAAATCCATGGAATGTGTCAGATTTCACAGCGCTAAAAGAAGGTTGAGGATGAAGCATGAATTGGGTGTAGCTTTCCATCATTAGGAATGACAACAAGGCAGGTTGAGATTAAGATCACTCCTCTCGTCCTCGACTCATAGGAGTTTGTGATCGGTAGAGAACTTCCCTACTAACAAGCGTGGCAGGGCGGGTTTCGCTGCAGGACTTTTTTTTATTTTAATTTATTATTTATAATATAAACTTATTTATTTAAAAAACTATAAATTATATTTATACTTTTTGTTAAATTTATAATATTTAAATATATAAATATATAGAAATAAAATATTTTTAATAGAAAATAATAATATATAATTGTGAGCACAATAGAATATGTTGACTCTGAATAACATTGATAATGATAATGATGATGAATTAGAATGTGGATTAGCGAGTACTAATTCTGGGTGTGAAGTAAGACCCAAGTAGTGCTCTCGCTTTTTCTCTTGTGATTTTTCTTTTTCCTATTAGGAGACTTAGCTCCATTCTCCACCGATAGTGTGGCTATCCCCTACCCCATTCAAGTAGGGGATGGCTCTTGTTCATGCTAGGTGGTGGGTTTCGTTGCTCCTCTTCCCTAGGTGGTGGTGTAAATATTTGGTTTGTTGTTTTGGGGTAGCATGTTGTGTTTATTCATGGAGAGGAAGCTTGTTAAAAGCCTACGCTATTGTGAACCCCATGATTACTTCCTGCATGCAGGTGGGTTTAAATAGTTGGGTTTACTGTGGCTCTACTCTAGGCTTTCTAATGTTTGGCCATGATACCTCTGGGGAGATTCTTCTACTTGTTGTCTCTAAGCATTTGGTCCATTAAGAGTTCTACCATGCCACCTCTTAGAGCTATTGAGTTTGATCCCTGAGACGTCTGTAATGGAGCATCTAATTTACCCTGTTCGTTTTGGCAAGAGTTTCTGTCATGGCCTTCTTAAGCATCAGTCTGCTTGATATCAATTGTAGTGAGGTTATCTTTCAAGCTTCGGGCTTCTCTAGTTGTTAACGTTAAAGATGGATGCTTACCCAAATTGTTGCTACAAGTGGTGGCTAGGGTTTTCTTAGATGGTGTTAGATGAGATTGAAGTTGGGTCTTCTCTACAAGTCAAATACTAGCTATTGCGTTAAGGGCTTGGGCTTTATAGCATTTTTGGGATTTTACTCTATAATTGGGCTTCGGTTCCTTCTGTTATTTTTTCTATTTGCCCATAATTATACTATGCTTATGGTTTTAATGAAATCCTATCCTAGGGGTGGCCAAGGTCTGGTTTGGAACTAAAACTAAATCGGAACTTGACCAGTCAAACCCAGACTAAAACCAATCAAATCCAAAATCATTGTCAAACTGAACCTAAATCATCCCTTCGTGGTTTGGTTCAGGTTCAAAATATTGTGAAACTGCTGAACTGGCAATTTGATTTGGTTTAGAATAGTTGATTTGAAATTGAATCGAACTAATGATTTGATTCATAACAAAATTCTGCAGAGTGTTATGATTCCTCTTAGGATAGACTGAGACACACCAAGAGAAAGTTTGTCCCAACCGTCTTTAAAATAAGAAACCAAACCCAAGTAACTTCAACCCTTTAATAGAGGCCAAGAAGAACCGAAAGCAAGCAAGGGGAATAGCCAAGAACAAGACTAAAATTCCAAGATGGAAGAACAACCTTGAACATGCATTGAAACTTAACAAACTAGGCTAAATTTGTCAAGAGTTAAATTAAGTTCTAAGAAGAACTAATATTGCCAGAATATTTGCAAAGCTCTCCAATGAGAGAAAATTCTATTATGAAATTCAAAATCTGTTTAAATTGAAGGAGAAATCTCCTTTTAATAAATGCAGTCCACGTGGCAAGCATGATAATGACCAATGTGTCTTCCCATGTTTGGATGTTACACTTTACTTAAGCAAAAATAGAAAATAAGTTCAAACATAAATGGTATGAGTACAATCAGATATAATTAGATTGAAAAGGCTTTGATTGATATAATTCAGCCTTGAAATGTGTACAAAATAGGTGTTAGGCTGGGCAATTAGTGTATCTCAAAAATGGAGTTGATGTTTTTTCCTTATTTGGCATGTAGATGGACAAACTCTTTTCCAATAATTGGGTAGCAATGGGATAGCCTTAGGGTAGATTAAAACACACATTTGGAGCATGTGGAGTGTGAATGGTGTATGAATGTGCAGCCTAGACCATGGTCCCAAGTGGTTGAGCCGATTTCTATCTATAGTGTAACGCCCTCACTTTAGGTAGTCCGTACATTCTACTATTTCGATGACTAATGTCTGTCCAGACAGCCAGAATGTCTAAAACCAGACTTAAACTAAAGTGAAGAGTCATAAATAATCTAAATAATGACTAAGAAAAATTTAGGAGAAATTAAAGAAATGAAATGCAAAGAGGTTAAAGGAGCAAAAGTCCCGGTGATGGGTAACCTTAACGGGAAGCAACTGTAGGTTCAGTTACCAACCCCAAAAGCAGGGAGAACCCTGTGAGATAATTATTGGGGACTTAATTGAAGGATTAATGAGGTTTAATGACAATAAAGGTGTCATGAGAATGCAAGAAAAATTATACCAATCGGTAAAGGTAATTAGGATGTCATGAACACAATGAAGGGCATTTTGGTCATTTCATCCTCATAGTTGATTTTTGACCAACATGTCAATTTAATTAAGTGAGATTTATGTAATAAAATATAAAGAAATATTGATACAAATTTAAATGGAAATGAGTAGAGAAAAGAAGAAAATAAAATAAAATGAAATGAAATTTAATTCTAAATATGACACATGCATGATGTCATAATTATGTAATTAAAATCTCTAACCAACTAAAAGGAGACAATCACTTATAAAAAGGATAAAAGAAATTAACTAAAACAAAATTGATTCATTTTCTTCCTTTCTCTTATGTTGGTTGAACCACCATAGTTCAAAGCTCTCCTCCATTTCTTCACTTCTTGCTTGAAATTTTATGCAATCTCAACACAAAACCCCTAATCCCCAACACAAAAATTAGTTATTAGGTCTTGGAGAAGTGTTTGGCAGCCAAGAATTTGAAGGAAAGTAAATTTGGGAAAGTCTTGAAAGATTGACCAACTAAGGTTAGTGCTAAACTCTTACTCCTTTTTCTTCTAATGATGAAAACAAAGTGAATTACAATAGAATTTCATGATAAATGATGAAACTGATGGATATATGTTAGACAAGAAATCTGGCCAGCACTTATAGGAGTAGGATTGGAAGTGTTTAATTTTAAATAAACTTGAAAACTTGCTTGAGTATGATGATAAGTATGATTAATATGCTTAATTAGTATGTGTTGTATGATTATTGAATTGGGAGCTAAGGTTTTCAGGAGAAAGTTGGGGATTTGTTAAATTGTTGTTGAATTGATGTTGTTAAGGCCAATTAATGACCATTTGATATGGTTTGACCTTAAATTAGATTTGGTTTTGGAGTTGAAATATTAAAATGAGAAGTGCTCCCTTGTGCTGGAATTCTGGACTTTGAGTCCAGTAGGTTTAAGCACTCATAAGTAGAGTTATATAGCTTCAATTGGTGTAAGACCAATTGAAGGTAAAACTTAGGACATAATGTCACATTTTTCGTGAAGAGACCCTACCCAGAAACTCTACACAAAGTGACCTAACATTATTTTGAATCTAGGTAACCATATGCTGGACCTGAAAAAATGACCATATGAACAGTGAATGTTCAAATGGGCATAACTCACTGTAGGAAGCTCCAATTGAGCTGATTCTTAGACTCATGAAAATCTTAGACATAGTAGAATATTTTTCATGGAGATCAGGAATTCTAATTCTGACCCTAACCTAGTCAAATTGCTAACCAAATTTAGCCCAATAAAACTGTCAGAACCAAACTGACCAAAAAATCCTAGACATTGACCAATCCGACTAGTTATGATAAAAATATCATAACTTAGGCTACAAAACTCCAAATGGATTTATTTAAAAAGGGAATTAAATTTAAGACATTAAGGAATAACTTTGATGGAGAAAGGTCTGTCAAATTTCCACTGTAGATTGGCCTAATGTAACAGTGAACTTGAGCTCCAAATTCTAAAATTTTTGAAATGCTTTTAGAAGGACTTGAATTGTGGTTGGCAATTAATGCTAACAGCTTAATAAACTAAAATGTGGGATGAACATGAATTTGGGACTTGTGTTCCCATCATATATGGCATAACCAAGATTTAGCATGAACAATGCTATGAATAGTAACCATAATAACAAAATGAAAAGAACTAATGCCTAAGATACTAATGTGCCCATGTATGCCAAATTTTATGATTGGTTTGGATAGGTTGTCATACCAATAGGGTTCTTATTTGTAGCACTGCTTATGGCTCCGTGCCATTCTGTTATTTATGACTTTTAATTCCATTTTGTGACTTATGGATTATAGTTATTCCATTACTCGTTGATACACTTGGCTTCATGCCTAATTGATATTATGGCTCTTTAGCCATTCTATTAGTAGACACTATGTGATCGATGGTGTGACAACCCGAGCTATTTGATACCTAGTGCCAGTTTACCCATTTATCTAGTCCAGTCAATCTGTATAGGTTACTTGGGCATTAAAATAAGTTTTAACAATTCAATAACAAACAACTAACAGAAAAGAAAAAAAATTAAGGATACTTCAAACAATCATAATATATATATATATATATACACACACACACACACACACATCTTGTGTGGCATATTGACAAATTCTCATTGTTGTTAATTATTTAGTTTATTTTTATATTATTATTGCACCACTAAGTGTTATGCTTAGCGCGTTGCTTTTTGTCATGCATAGGTACTGGAGACCAGAAGAGAGAGCCCAGTAAACCTTAAACTGGGAGTTGGAGATTTTGATCTGTTCAGTGTCTAGAGTGTCACCTCTCTGCAGTGCATATTTTAGTAGAGTCTACTAGCTTTGTATTTTATTTTTGGACATTGTAGTTAATTATGGACATATAATGTAAATCATAAATTTATACATTAATTTGTACATGATGTAAATTAATAATATTTGAAAATTTCATAAATGCATTGTTTATGAATAAATGTGATTGGATGATATTATGGATTTGAATTGATAAGGGAGATGAAATTATTGATTGAAAAATATGAGATTGAGTTTGAGATTGTGAAAATTTTATAGTATTGAAATTATTATTGAGATTTCAAACAGGTGAGAAATCGTCAAAATGTTAATAATTTAGGAAAAACTCCATTAGTTTCTTCGTTTAATAATTGAATTTAAATTAACAAAAATGGAATATAATTACTAGGAAATGAAGATAAGAATAGGTGCCCCGGAACAGAATGTGGCACGCCTTGCTCGGCTACACTGTAGACGGGTAAGGGGTGTTACACATGGTGCACCAATGGTTCGACTAACATATCAACCACCATGAAATTGGTGTCCTTGAGTGCTCCCTCTTCTGAATTGAATTATTCCATCATGTTGAGCTTGTTAATGTGTTTGGACACTATGCCTTGAATGGACCTTGTAATTAGACCTTGGTACAGCAATGGTGCAACTGGCTCCTCATCATACTCTCCCTCTTTGAAAGAATTCATCCTCAAATTGTCATCATCTGCATAGAAAGGAGAAAGGTTAGTAACATTAAAAGTGACGCTCATATTATACTCATCTGGAAGATCGATTTGGTATGCATTGTCATTGATCCTTTCAAGCACTTTAAAGGGTACATCACTCCTTGGCTGAAGCTTGGATTTCCTTTGAGTAGGAAATCTTTCCTTCCTAAGGTGCACCCAAACAAGGTCCCCAAGTTGGAAGACCTCATGTTTCTGCCCTTTGTTGAATGTAGCTTTTCTCTTCTCATTAACTCTTTCAAGTCTTTGCCATGCCTGCTCATGAATATGTTAGTAGTATGCCCTAGAGCATATCATTTAGTATGTATCTTGTACATATTTTTATTAATAAAAGGCATTTTCACTTTTCCGTTTACATAATATATTTATGTGTAATAGAAAAGGTCTATTGATATTTTGTTAGAAATATTATTCTTAAGTTGTTAAGAATATGAGTGACAATATTTCTAGCACAAAGTATCATAAATAGGTTCACAATCGAGGATACTTCATAATAAGGACATGACTTATCCAGAAAGATTGTATTCATGTTTGTTCCCAAGTTATTTATATGAGATATAAATAAGATGGAATGGTGAGTCTCATGCCATATAACAAACATGATAGGCACTTATAAATGATAAGTAGGCCGAACTAGTGACACTTATGACAAGCACATGGAGTTTACTCTTGTCAATGTTTTGTCATAAATCATATAAGTGCATATAATCTTTAGACTTGAGATAGCACAGTTATCTTGTATATAGGTAGTTTGAGTTTGATACTGCTTTCATACTTGTACTGTGTATGGGTATATGGGCATGTGTTGGCTCCTACTAGTTATATATGGAGGTAGGTGTTGATCAAGATGGAATCTGTTCCTCTAAGTAAATAGAGATAAAATCCTATGTTCATTTAATTGTTCTTGATGTTTCAAGTTCCTGGCCAGGACAGATAGATTTATTCAGAAAGAGTTTCTAATGAGAAAATCTTTTTAATCAAGAACTGGAATTAAAAGAGAACATAATATTCATAGCAAATGGAGTTTGACATAAACTATGACTCCAGCTTGAGTTGGGATTTTGTAACAGAGAGATTCTAGTGCATGGTAACATATGATTATAGGTTCATTTAAGGTAAACCTTATTACTAATTGGGTAGCCATGGCATGCTATGCTAGGTGTTAACTATGGTCTATGAGGTTCATAAAATGATTTAGAGAAATCATTTATGGTAAGAAAGAGTTCTGATGATATTAAGAGTTGATATCATGTCTCATTGCCAATTAGTGATGAGCCTAGTAAGTCACACACATACACAAGTTATCACCTATTTAAATATGATTTAATTAATTAATTAAAGAGTTTAATTGATTAATTAAATAGGTTTGGTTTGTAATTAAATTGCAAAGTCCCTAGCATGACTTGAAACCAAATCTAGATTATTGGATGTATAGTATAAGTTAATTTTATATTTAAAGTGTTTAAATATGAATTTAATTAATGAGAAATTAATTAATAGAGATTAATTAATTAATTTATATTTGATATAAATTGATTAGAAGAAGAAAAATAATTATTTTGGGTTAAGAACTCAAAATTAAGACACAGGGGCATTTTGGTCATTTCACAGTGTGACACGTGGCACCATGAGATGGTGACACATGGGATTACACATAAGCTTTCCAAATGTTTTTTTTTAATCATGTAAGATGATTAAAATTAAGATTAAATATAGGTTTGACACTTGACACAATGTGATTGGGTCACTTAAACCTAGAGCTAATCAAAGGGTGACATGTGGCAAGGGTTTAATGTGTTAACCTAACTATATAAGTGTTGTTATGAAAAAGAAAAACAACTAGCAGCCACTCCTCTCCTTTGTCACGCCATTTTGAGGCTCTCCATCTATTCTTCTTCAATTCAAAGAGATTAGCCATCAATCTCTTGAATTAAGAACACTAGAAATTATTTCTAGTGTCCTGTTTACATCTCTAATCTCTTAAAAGGCAGAACTTGAATTTCTAATTAATAAAAAAAGCTTTAGAAGCTGTTCAAGAGCTGCCATAGGTGTTCTTGGTGTGGACAAACTAGAGGGACAACATTTGGTGTCCTGAAGACAAATCTCAAAGGCGCAGACACGCTGCAGTACATCAAGAGGTTAGTGTAATCGTTCTTGATTTAATCTAGGGTTCTAAAATTAATCTGATTAATTTTAAAATCTTAAATGGCAAATACAGATCCAAAAACATATTAAAAGAGTTTTAATATGTTGTTTATCATTGAGATCAAATAGATAAAAATAAATCTTGCATGATGCATGTAACCCTAGATGAAAATTTTTGAATTCAATGGTATAAACTTGTGTTTTTCACGCTTCCGTTCCTTCAATTGATATCAGAGCCACTATATTTGCCATTTAGATTGATGTTTATATGATTTAATTGTGTGTTTGATCATGAGATCAAAAGTTCATTGCTGGTTGCAAAGCCAAGGTGGCGGCATAAATGATGAACACCATGGTGCGCATGATTAATGCACCACAATGGTGTGCAAAGGTAAATGGATGGTGAATGTGCAATTGTTGTATGATCTAAGATCCATTTTATGTCTAATTAAATTGTTTAATTAGAATTTTTATCACACAATTAAATTATGATTCAAATCAGAATTTTAAAAATTATTTGAATGTAATTCAAATCTGAATTTTAAAAGTTGTTTGAATGTGATTCAAATCTAAATTTTTAAAGTTGTTTGAATCATATTTAAATTTGATTTTTTAAAATTGATTGAATAAAATTCAGATCTGATTTTTTAAAAAATGTTTGAATGTGATTCAAATCTGAATTTTTAAACTTGTTTGAATGTGATTCAAATCTGAATTTTTAAATTTGTTTGAATGAGATTCAAATCTGAATTTTTAAATTTATTTGAATCATATTCAAATCTGGATTTTTAAGTTGAATATGAGATATTCAATTTAATTTAAGTATGTATGTTTTATTTAATTGTTAAATAGTGATATGCATGATGGATGATCATGGACTATAAAAGACCAATGTGATTGGATTTATTTCTTTTATGTTTCTTTGGGATTGTAAATTAATTAATTTATTTTAATTTATTTTGGACATGTATTATTAAGTTTGTAATAATTTTTGGGTTATAATTTCATTTATTTAAGTTCTTGTAAATTCGCCTTGGTATGCCAAGGATTACTATGTAATATTGGATTGCAAGAAGTTCAAGGAGGTCAAGAGCATTGGTGAGACCAGTGGGAGGAATTCAAGATCAAGTGTTGATTATGTACTCCTTCAGCAACTCTTGTAAAATGAATGAATGAAATGCACCTAGGAATGCCCTGATTCAATTCTTGGTGGCTCAGAATTGAATCCCTTAGAAAGTCCATGATCATACCATATTTATTGCTTATCCATGAATGCATGAGATTTATGGGAATGTATGCTATTATGTGATATATGCATGCTAATTGGATAATGTGCAAAGTGAGACCTTAATAGTAATTAGAATGACTATAAAATCTTCCAAACAAATGATTAAGTTGGAAATGCTATAATTAAAGTAATTATAACATAGGCCCTCCATTGGAGCAATTATTTTAAGAAATTTTAAATAGTTGCATAAGATGCAATTAATTTAAGAGATTTTCTTAAGAATAATTGTTAAGCATGAGATGTTGTAAATATGTAAATAGTTTGGTGGCCAATATTGGATGTACCTGAGGACATTAAAATTATTTGCATAATTACTGGCTCAATGGGATCAACTTAACTAATGCAAGATAGGTTAATAATGGATGTACCTGGGATTTTGAGCATTAGGGGCTAGGTAAAGGATTGAACCTCACATGAGATGTGATGGGCAAGGAGTTGCTCACTTATAGTTTATTGTAATTCCAATAATGGATGTACCTGAGGATGATCAATAGAATTATAAGAATTCAATCACCCACTAGAAATCCATTCAACTAGGATTTCCGTTTTCTACTTTGGAAGTGTAGGATTCGCTAAGTTAGTGGGAGGACCAATTTGATTAAAAGACCATAATCATTTTGGTTAATTACATGATACATTTACTAATTAATCTGGTTATTTTCTGCAGTTAATTTTCTGATAAAAATAAGCACAGAACAACCACCACCATCCAATATCCTTGCAAGCATACTTGATCGCAATAGGTTGACAGGACCTAATCTGTCTGATTGGCTAAGAAATTTGAAACTTGTCCTGAACCTTGAACATATAGGATATGTTCTAGATTCAAATGTTCCTGATACCTTACCTCCAGAGGCCACACAAGAGGAACATAAAACTTTGGATAAGTGGAAGGAGCATGATATGATAACTAAGTGTTACATGCTTGCTTCCATGAGTAATGAGTTACAAAAGCAGCATGAGAACATGTTGAGTGTGAGTGAGATCCTCCTTCACCTACAAGAGTTGTATGGTGAGCACAGCAGGAAGGTATGAGATATCTAGACAGCTATTCCGTATGAGGATGTCTGAGGGACAGAATGTTGGGGATCATATCCACAAGATGATTCGGCTGATTGAGCTGTTGGAACATCTTGACTTCAACATGGATTTCCAACTACAGACAGATTTGATCCTTCAGTCCCTTCCTGAGTCTTTTGGGAATTTTGTGACAAATTTCCATATGGCTCAACAGGAATGCACCTTAGCTGGTTTACTCAACATGCTGGTTATTGCCCAAAAGAATATGCCGGGCAATAAAGGAAAAGAGGTAGCTTTGATTGCATCTTCTTTTGCTGGAAAGTCCAACAAGAAGAAGGGCAATAAGAAAAAGAAACCTCAGATTCCTGGTCCTTCCAAGAAAATAGCTAAATAGAAAAGGAAGACTAAGGCTGATGTAGGCAAAGGAAAGTGTTTCCACTACCAAAAGTATGTGCACTGGAAAAGGAACTGCCCAGAGTATCTTACTTCTCTAAAGGACAAGAAGGATAAACCTTCAGAAGGTATGTCCATATCTTGTT